>NW_027420640.1:0-4998 GCF_009905375.1 Apium graveolens | reverse complement strand
ACCCCAATAAACGCGAATGCAATTTCATAAATCAATAGGGACAAATATGAAAAGATATCCAAAAAACAAGCCTCAATTTATGCTCCATACCTCGTGTACTACTGCCTACGAGAATTATTTGGAAACCTAGTTTTATTTTTTCACCCCATTCACTTTCGGACGACCCCAAATAAACGCGAATGCAATTTCATAAATCAATAGGGACAAATTATGAAAAGATATCCAAAAACACCGCCTCAATTTATGCTCCATACCTCGTGTACTACTGCCTACGAGAATTATTTGGAAACCTAGTTTTATTTATTTCAGCCCCGATTCACTTTCGGACGACCCCAAATAAACGCGAATGCAATTTCATAAATCAATAGGGACAAATTATGAAAAGATATCCAAAAACAAGCCGCCTCAATTTATGCTCCATACCTCGTGTACTACTGCCTACGAGAATTATTGGAAACCTAGTTTTATTTATTTCAGCCCCGATTCACTTTCGGACGACCCCAAATAAACGCGAATGCAATTTCATAAATCATAGGGACAAATTATGAAAAGATATCCAAAAAAACAAGTGCCCGCCTCAATGTATAGGCTCCATTACGCGTGTACTACTACTTACTCTGCCTACGAGAAGTGATTGGAAAAACCTAGTTTTATTTATTCAGCCGCCGATTCACCTTTCGGATGGAACCCAAAATAAAACGCGAATGCAATTCATAAATCAGAGGGACAAATTATGAAAAGATATCCAAAAAACCAGCCGCCTCAATTATTGCTCCATACCTCGTGTACTACTTGCCCTACGAGAATATTTGGAAACCTAAGTTTATTGTTTCAGCTCCCAGTTCCACTTTCGGACGACCCCAAATAAACCGAATGCAATTTCATAAATCAATAGGGACAAAATTATGAAAAGATATCCAAAAAACAAGCCAGCCTCAATTAAATGCTCCATACCTCGTGTACTACTGCCTACGAGAATTATTTGGAAACCTAGTTTTATTTGTTTCAGCCCCGATTCACTTTCGGACGACCCCAAATAACGCGAATGCAATTTCATAAATCAATAGGGACAAATTATGAAAAGAATATCCAAAAAACAAGCCGCCTCAATTTATGCTCCATACCTCGTGTACTACTAGCCTACGAGAATTATTTGGAAACCTAGTTTTATTTATTTCAGCCCCGATTCACTTTCGGATGACCCCAAATAAACGCGAATGCAATTTCATAAATCAATAGGGACAAATTATGAAAAGATATCCAAAAAAACAAGCCGCCATCAATTTATGCTCCATACCTCGTGTACTACTAGCCATACGAGAATTATTTGGAAACCTAGTTTTAATTTATTTCAGCCCCGATTCACTTCGGAAGACCCCAAATAAACGCGAATGCAATTTCATAATCAATAGGGACAAATTATGAAAAGATATCCAAAAAACAAGCCGCCTCAATTTATGCTCCATACCTCGTGTACTACTGCCTACGAGAATTATTTGGGAAACCTAGTTTTTATTTAATTTCAGCCCCATTCACTTTCGGACGACCCACAAAATAAAACGCGAATGCAATTTCATAAATCAATAGGGAACAAATTATGAAAAAAGATATCCAAAAAAACAAGCCGCCTCAATTTATGCTCCATACCTCGTGTACTACTTGCCTACGAGAATTATTTGGAAGACCTAGTTTTATTTTATTCAGCCCCGAATTCACTTTCGGACGACCCCAAATAAACCGAATGCAATTTCATAAATCAATAGGGACAAAATTATGAAAAGATATCCAAAAAACAAGCCGCCCTCAATTTATGCTCCATACCTCTGGACTACTGCCTACGAGAATTATTTGAACCTATTTTATTTATTTCAGCCCCGATTCACGTTCGGACGACCCCAAATAAACGCAGAATGCAATTTCATAAATCAATAGGGACAAATTATGAAAAAATATCCAAAAAAACAAGCCGCCTCAATTTAGGCTCCATACCTCGTGTACTACTGCCTACGAGAATTATTTGGAAACCTAGTTTTAATTATTTCAGCCCCGATTCACTTCGGACGACCCCAAAATAAACGGGAATGCAATTTCATAAATCAATAGGGACAAATTATGAAAAGATATCCAAAAAAACAAGCCGCCTACAATTTATGCTCCATACCTCGTGTACTACTGCCTACGAGAATTATTTGGAAACCTAGTTTTATTTGATTTCAGCCCCGATTCACTTTCGGACGACCCCCAAATAACGCGAATGCAATTTCATAAATCAATAGGGACAAATTATGAAAAGATATCCAAAAAACAAGCCGCCTCAATTTATGCTCCATACATCGTGTACTACTAGCCTACGAGAATTATTTGGAAACCTAGTTTTATTTATTTCAGCCCCGATTCACTTTCGGACGACCCAAATAACCGCGAATGCAATTTCATAAATCAATAGGGACAAATTATGAAAAGATATCCAAAAAACAAGCCGCCTCAATTTATGCTCCATTCCTCGTGTACTACTGCCTACGAGAATTATTTGGAAACCTAGTTTTATTTATTTCAGCCCCGATTCACTTTCGGACGACCCCAAATAAACGCGAATGCAATTTCATAAATCAATAGGGACAAATTATGAAAAGATATCCAAAAAACAAGCCGGCCTCAATTTATGCTCCATACCTCGTGTACTACTAGCCTACGAGAATTATTTGGAAACCTAGTTTTATTTATTTCAGCCCGATTCACTTTCGGACGACCCCAAATAAACGCGAATGCAATTTCATAAATCAATAGGGACAAATTATGAAAAGATATCCAAAAAACAAGCCGCCTCAATTTATGCTCCATACTCGTGTACTACTGCCTACGAGAATTATTTGGAAACCTAGTTTTATTTATTTCAGCCCCGATTCACTTTCGGACGACCCCAAATAAACGCGAATGGCAATTTCATAATCAATAGGGACAAATTATGAAAAGATATCCAAAAAACAAGCCGCCTCAATTTATGCTCCATACCTCGTGTACTACTGCCTACGAGAATTATTTGGAAACCTAGTTTTATTTGTTTCAGCCCCGATTCACTTTCGGACGACCCCAAATAAACGCGAATGCAATTTCATAAATCAATAGGGACAATTATGAAAAGTATCCAAAAAACAAGCCACCTCAATTTATGCTCCATACCTCGTGTACTACTGCTACGAGAATTATTTGGAAACCTAGTTTTATTTGTTTCAGCCCCCGATTCACTTTCGGACGACCCCAAATAAACGCGATGCAATTTCATAAATCAATAGGGACAAATTATGAAAGATATCCAAAAAACCAAGCCGCTCAATTTATGCTCCTACATCAGTGTACTACTGACCTACGAGAATTATTTGCAACCTAGTTTATTTATTTCAAAGCCCCGATTCACTTTCGGACGACCCCAAATAAACGCGAATGCATTTCATAAATCCATAGGGACAAATTATGAAAAGATATCCAACAAAAAAGCCGCCTCAATTTATGCTCCATACCTCGTGTACTACTGCCTACGAAATTATTTGGAAACCTAGTTTTATTTTTTCAGCCCCGATTCACTTTCGGACGACCCCAAATAAACGCGAATGCAATTTCATAAATCAATAGGGACAAATTATGAAAATATCCAAAAACAAGCCGCCTCAATTTATGCTCCATACCTCGTGTACTACTGCCTACGAGAATTATTTGGAAACCTAGTTTTATTTTTCAGCCCCGATTCACTTTCGGACGACCCCAAATAAACGCGAATGCAATTTCATAAATCAATAGGGACAAATTATGAAAAGATATCCAAAAAACAAGCCGCCTCAATTTATGCTCCATACCTGTGTACTACTGCCTACGAGAATTATTTGGAAACCTAGTTTTATTTTTTCAGCCCCGATTCACTTTCGGACGACCCCAAATAAACGCGAATGCAATTTCATAAATCAATAGGGACAAATTATGAAAAGATATCCAAAACAAGCCGCCTCAATTTATGCTCCATACCTCGTGTACTACTGCCTACGAGAATTATTTGGAAACCTAGTTTTATTTATTTCAGCCCCGATTCACTTTCGGACGACCCCAAATAAACGCGAATGCAATTTCATAAATCAATAGGGACAAATTATGAAAAGATATCCAAAAAACAAGCCGCCTCAATTTATGCTCCATACCTCGTGTACTACTGCCTACGAGAATTATTTGGAAACCTAGTTTTATTTATTTCAGCCCTATTCACTTTCGGACGACCCCAAATAAACGCGAATGCAATTTCATAAATCAATAGGGACAAATTATGAAAAGATATCCAAAAAACAAGCCGCCTCAATTTATGCTCCATACCTCGTGTACTACTGCCTACGAGAATTATTTGGAAACCTAGTTTTATTTATTTCAGCCCCGATTCACTTTCGGACGACCCCAAATAAACGCGAATGCAATTTCATAAATCAATAGGGACAAATTATGAAAAGATATCCAAAAAACAAGCCGCCTCAATTTATGCTCCATACCTCGTGTACTACTGCCTACGAGAATTATTTGGAAACCTAGTTTTATTTATTTCAGCCCCGATTCACTTTCGGACGACCCCAAATAAACGCGAATGCAATTTCATAAATCAATAGGGACAAATTATGAAAAGATATCCAAAAAACAAGCCGCCTCAATTTATGCTCCATACCTCGTACTACTGCCTACGAGAATTATTTGGAAACCTAGTTTTATTTATTTCAGCCCCGATTCACTTTCGGACGACCCCAAATAAACGCGAATGCAATTTCATAAATCAATAGGGACAAATTATGAAAAGATATCCAAAAAACAAGCCGCCTCAATTTATGCTCCATACCTCGTGTACTACTGCCTACGAGAATTATTTGGAAACCTAGTTTTATTTATTTCAGCCCCGATTCACTTTCGGACGACCCCAAATAAACGCGAATGCAATTTCATAAATCAATAGGGACAAATTATGAAAAGATA
>NW_027420639.1:0-21722 GCF_009905375.1 Apium graveolens | reverse complement strand
AATCCTATTGATATTTTGAATTTGAACGAGCCATATTTCGCGGAATTCGGACGAGAAACCGAGTAGATTTGGCTGAAATGGAGTTTTCGGTGAAAACTCAAAGGGGTTAGTACACGGTTTTTTCTCCGATACTGAGTCGGGATGCATTATGGATATTTTCACATACTTTAATGCATATTGATATTTTAATTGAACCGAGCAATATTTCGCGGAATTCGGACGAGAAACCGAGTAGATTTGGCTGAAATGGAGTTTTCGGTGAAAACTCAAAGGGGTTAGTACACGGTTTTTTCTCCGATACTGAGTCGGGATGCATTATGGATATTTTCACATACTTTAATCCATATTGATATTTTAATTTGAACCGAGCCATATTTCGCGGAATTCGGACGAGAAACCGAGTAGATTTGGCTGAAATGGAGTTTTCGGTGAAAACTCAAAGGGGTTAGTACACGGTTTTTTCTCCGATACTGAGTCGGGATGCATTATGGATATTTTCACATACTTTAATCCATATTGATATTTTAATTTGAACCGAGCCATATTTCGCGGAATTCGGACGAGAAACCGAGTAGATTTGGCTGAAATGGAGTTTTCGGTGAAAACTCAAAGGGGTTAGTACACGGTTTTTTCTCCGATACTGAGTCGGGATGCATTATGGATATTTTCACATACTTTAATCCATATTGATATTTTAATTTGAACCGAGCCATATTTCGCGGAATTCGGACGAGAAACCGAGTAGATTTGGCTGAAATGGAGTTTTCGGTGAAAACTCAAAGGGGTTAGTACACGGTTTTTTCTCCGATACTGAGTCGGGATGCATTATGGATATTTTCACATACTTTAATCCATATTGATATTTTAATTTGAACCGAGCCATATTTCGCGGAATTCGGACGAGAAACCGAGTAGATTTGGCTGAAATGGAGTTTTCGGTGAAAACTCAAAGGGGTTAGTACACGGTTTTTTCTCCGATACTGAGTCGGGATGCATTATGGATATTTTCACATACTTTAATCCATATTGATATTTTAATTTGAACCGAGCCATATTTCGCGGAATTCGGACGAGAAACCGAGTAGATTTGGCTGAAATGGAGTTTTCGGTGAAAACTCAAAGGGGTTAGTACACGGTTTTTTCTCCGATACTGAGTCGGGATGCATTATGGATATTTTCACATACTTTAATCCATATTGATATTTTAATTTGAACCGAGCCATATTTCGCGGAATTCGGACGAGAAACCGAGTAGATTTGGCTGAAATGGAGTTTTCGGTGAAAACTCAAAGGGGTTAGTACACGGTTTTTTCTCCGATACTGAGTCGGGATGCATTATGGATATTTTCACATACTTTAATCCATATTGATATTTTAATTTGAACCGAGCCATATTTCGCGGAATTCGGACGAGAAACCGAGTAGATTTGGCTGAAATGGAGTTTTCGGTGAAAACTCAAAGGGGTTAGTACACGGTTTTTTCTCCGATACTGAGTCGGGATGCATTATGGATATTTTCACATACTTTAATCCATATTGATATTTTAATTTGAACCGAGCCATATTTCGCGGAATTCGGACGAGAAACCGAGTAGATTTGGCTGAAATGGAGTTTTCGGTGAAAACTCAAAGGGGTTAGTACACGGTTTTTTCTCCGATACTGAGTCGGGATGCATTATGGATATTTTCACATACTTTAATCCATATTGATATTTTAATTTGAACCGAGCCATATTTCGCGGAATTCGGACGAGAAACCGAGTAGATTTGGCTGAAATGGAGTTTTCGGTGAAAACTCAAAGGGGTTAGTACACGGTTTTTTCTCCGATACTGAGTCGGGATGCATTATGGATATTTTCACATACTTTAATCCATATTGATATTTTAATTTGAACCGAGCCATATTTCGCGGAATTCGGACGAGAAACCGAGTAGATTTGGCTGAAATGGAGTTTTCGGTGAAAACTCAAAGGGGTTAGTACACGGTTTTTTCTCCGATACTGAGTCGGGATGCATTATGGATATTTTCACATACTTTAATCCATATTGATATTTTAATTTGAACCGAGCCATATTTCGCGGAATTCGGACGAGAAACCGAGTAGATTTGGCTGAAATGGAGTTTTCGGTGAAAACTCAAAGGGGTTAGTACACGGTTTTTTCTCCGATACTGAGTCGGGATGCATTATGGATATTTTCACATACTTTAATCCATATTGATATTTTAATTTGAACCGAGCCATATTTCGCGGAATTCGGACGAGAAACCGAGTAGATTTGGCTGAAATGGAGTTTTCGGTGAAAACTCAAAGGGGTTAGTACACGGTTTTTTCTCCGATACTGAGTCGGGATGCATTATGGATATTTTCACATACTTTAATCCATATTGATATTTTAATTTGAACCGAGCCATATTTCGCGGAATTCGGACGAGAAACCGAGTAGATTTGGCTGAAATGGAGTTTTCGGTGAAAACTCAAAGGGGTTAGTACACGGTTTTTTCTCCGATACTGAGTCGGGATGCATTATGGATATTTTCACATACTTTAATCCATATTGATATTTTAATTTGAACCGAGCCATATTTCGCGGAATTCGGACGAGAAACCGAGTAGATTTGGCTGAAATGGAGTTTTCGGTGAAAACTCAAAGGGGTTAGTACACGGTTTTTTCTCCGATACTGAGTCGGGATGCATTATGGATATTTTCACATACTTTAATCCATATTGATATTTTAATTTGAACCGAGCCATATTTCGCGGAATTCGGACGAGAAACCGAGTAGATTTGGCTGAAATGGAGTTTTCGGTGAAAACTCAAAGGGGTTAGTACACGGTTTTTTCTCCGATACTGAGTCGGGATGCATTATGGATATTTTCACATACTTTAATCCATATTGATATTTTAATTTGAACCGAGCCATATTTCGCGGAATTCGGACGAGAAACCGAGTAGATTTGGCTGAAATGGAGTTTTCGGTGAAAACTCAAAGGGGTTAGTACACGGTTTTTTCTCCGATACTGAGTCGGGATGCATTATGGATATTTTCACATACTTTAATCCATATTGATATTTTAATTTGAACCGAGCCATATTTCGCGGAATTCGGACGAGAAACCGAGTAGATTTGGCTGAAATGGAGTTTTCGGTGAAAACTCAAAGGGGTTAGTACACGGTTTTTTCTCCGATACTGAGTCGGGATGCATTATGGATATTTTCACATACTTTAATCCATATTGATATTTTAATTTGAACCGAGCCATATTTCGCGGAATTCGGACGAGAAACCGAGTAGATTTGGCTGAAATGGAGTTTTCGGTGAAAACTCAAAGGGGTTAGTACACGGTTTTTTCTCCGATACTGAGTCGGGATGCATTATGGATATTTTCACATACTTTAATCCATATTGATATTTTAATTTGAACCGAGCCATATTTCGCGGAATTCGGACGAGAAACCGAGTAGATTTGGCTGAAATGGAGTTTTCGGTGAAAACTCAAAGGGGTTAGTACACGGTTTTTTCTCCGATACTGAGTCGGGATGCATTATGGATATTTTCACATACTTTAATCCATATTGATATTTTAATTTGAACCGAGCCATATTTCGCGGAATTCGGACGAGAAACCGAGTAGATTTGGCTGAAATGGAGTTTTCGGTGAAAACTCAAAGGGGTTAGTACACGGTTTTTTCTCCGATACTGAGTCGGGATGCATTATGGATATTTTCACATACTTTAATCCATATTGATATTTTAATTTGAACCGAGCCATATTTCGCGGAATTCGGACGAGAAACCGAGTAGATTTGGCTGAAATGGAGTTTTCGGTGAAAACTCAAAGGGGTTAGTACACGGTTTTTTCTCCGATACTGAGTCGGGATGCATTATGGATATTTTCACATACTTTAATCCATATTGATATTTTAATTTGAACCGAGCCATATTTCGCGGAATTCGGACGAGAAACCGAGTAGATTTGGCTGAAATGGAGTTTTCGGTGAAAACTCAAAGGGGTTAGTACACGGTTTTTTCTCCGATACTGAGTCGGGATGCATTATGGATATTTTCACATACTTTAATCCATATTGATATTTTAATTTGAACCGAGCCATATTTCGCGGAATTCGGACGAGAAACCGAGTAGATTTGGCTGAAATGGAGTTTTCGGTGAAAACTCAAAGGGGTTACTACACGGTTTTTTCTCCGATACTGAGTCATTATGGATATTTTCACATACTTTAATCCATATTGATATTTTAATTTGAACCGAGCCATATTTCGCGGAATTCGGACGAGAAACCGAGTAGATTTGGCTGAAATGGAGTTTTCGGTGAAAACTCAAAGGGGTTAGTACACGGTTTTTTCTCCGATACTGAGTCGGGATGCATTATGGATATTTTCACATACTTTAATCCATATTGATATTTTAATTTGAACCGAGCCATATTTCGCGGAATTCGGACGAGAAACCGAGTAGATTTGGCTGAAATGGAGTTTTCGGTGAAAACTCAAAGGGGTTAGTACACGGTTTTTTCTCCGATACTGAGTCGGGATGCATTATGGATATTTTCACATACTTTAATCCATATTGATATTTTAATTTGAACCGAGCCATATTTCGCGGAATTCGGACGAGAAACCGAGTAGATTTGGCTGAAATGGAGTTTTCGGTGAAAACTCAAAGGGGTTAGTACACGGTTTTTTCTCCGATACTGAGTCGGGATGCATTATGGATATTTTCACATACTTTAATCCATATTGATATTTTAATTTGAACCGAGCCATTTCGCGGAATTCGGACGAGAAACCGAGTAGATTTGGCTGAAATGGAGTTTTCGGTGAAAACTCAAAGGGGTTAGTACACGGTTTTTTCTCCGATACTGAGTCGGGATGCATTATGTATATTTTCACATACTTTAATCCATATTGATATTTTAATTTGAACCGAGCCATATTTCGCGGAATTCGGACGAGAAACCGAGTAGATTTGGCTGAAATGGAGTTTTCGGTGAAAACTCAAAGGGGTTAGTACACGGTTTTTTCTCCGATACTGAGTCGGGATGCATTATGGATATTTTCACATACTTTAATCCATATTGATATTTTAATTTGAACCGAGCCATATTTCGCGGAATTCGGACGAGAAACCGAGTAGATTGAATGAGTGGGATGCATTATGGATATTTTCACATACTTTAATCCATATTGATATTTTAATTTGAACCGAGCCATATTTCGCGGAATTCGGACGAGAAACCGAGTAGATTTGATACTGAGTCGGGATGCATTATGGATATTTTCACATACTTTAATCCATATTGATATTTTAATTTGAACCGAGCCATATTTCGCGGAATTCGGACGAGAAACCGAGTAGATTTGGCTGAAATGGAGTTTTCGGTGAAAACTCAAAGGGGTTAGTACACGGTTTTTTCTCCGATACTGAGTCGGGATGCATTATGGATATTTTCACATACTTTAATCCATATTGATATTTTAATTGAACCGAGCCATATTTCGCGGAATTCGGACGAGAAACCGAGTAGATTTGGCTGAAATGGAGTTTTCGGTGAAAACTCAAAGGGGTTAGTACACGGTTTTTTCTCCGATACTGAGTCGGGATGCATTATGGATATTTTCACATACTTTAATCCATATTGATATTTTAATTTGAACCGAGCCATATTTCGCGGAATTCGGACGAGAAACCGAGTAGATTTGGCTGAAATGGAGTTTTCGGTGAAAACTCAAAGGGGTTAGTACACGGTTTTTTCTCCGATACTGAGTCGGGATGCATTATGGATATTTTCACATACTTTAATCCATATTGATATTTTAATTTGAACCGAGCCATATTTCGCGGAATTCGGACGAGAAACCGAGTAGATTTGGCTGAAATGGAGTTTTCGGTGAAAACTCAAAGGGGTTAGTACACGGTTTTTTCTCCGATACTGAGTCGGGATGCATTATGGATATTTTCACATACTTTAATCCATATTGATATTTTAATTTGAACCGAGCCATATTTCGCGGAATTCGGACGAGAAACCGAGTAGATTTGGCTGAAATGGAGTTTTCGGTGAAAACTCAAAGGGGTTAGTACACGGTTTTTTCTCCGATACTGAGTCGGGATGCATTATGGATATTTTCACATACTTTAATCCATATTGATATTTTAATTTGAACCGAGCCATATTTCGCGGAATTCGGACGAGAAACCGAGTAGATTTGGCTGAAATGGAGTTTTCGGTGAAAACTCAAAGGGGTTAGTACACGGTTTTTTCTCCGATACTGAGTCGGGATGCATTATGGATATTTTCACATACTTTAATCCATATTGATATTTTAATTTGAACCGAGCCATATTTCGCGGAATTCGGACGAGAAACCGAGTAGATTTGGCTGAAATGGAGTTTTCGGTGAAAACTCAAAGGGGTTAGTACACGGTTTTTTCTCCGATACTGAGTCGGGATGCATTATGGATATTTTCACATACTTTAATCCATATTGATATTTTAATTTGAACCGAGCCATATTTCGCGGAATTCGGACGAGAAACCGAGTAGATTTGGCTGAAATGGAGTTTTCGGTGAAAACTCAAAGGGGTTAGTACACGGTTTTTTCTCCGATACTGAGTCGGGATGCATTATGGATATTTTCACATACTTTAATCCATATTGATATTTTAATTTGAACCGAGCCATATTTCGCGGAATTCGGACGAGAAACCGAGTAGATTTGGCTGAAATGGAGTTTTCGGTGAAAACTCAAAGGGGTTAGTACACGGTTTTTTCTCCGATACTGAGTCGGGATGCATTATGGATATTTTCACATACTTTAATCCATATTGATATTTTAATTTGAACCGAGCCATATTTCGCGGAATTCGGACGAGAAACCGAGTAGATTTGGCTGAAATGGAGTTTTCGGTGAAAACTCAAAGGGGTTAGTACACGGTTTTTTCTCCGATACTGAGTCGGGATGCATTATGGATATTTTCACATACTTTAATCCATATTGATATTTTAATTTGAACCGAGCCATATTTCGCGGAATTCGGACGAGAAACCGAGTAGATTTGGCTGAAATGGAGTTTTCGGTGAAAACTCAAAGGGGTTAGTACACGGTTTTTTCTCCGATACTGAGTCGGGATGCATTATGGATATTTTCACATACTTTAATCCATATTGATATTTTAATTTGAACCGAGCCATATTTCGCGGAATTCGGACGAGAAACCGAGTAGATTTGGCTGAAATGGAGTTTTCGGTGAAAACTCAAAGGGGTTAGTACACGGTTTTTTCTCCGATACTGAGTCGGGATGCATTATGGATATTTTCACATACTTTAATCCATATTGATATTTTAATTTGAACCGAGCCATATTTCGCGGAATTCGGACGAGAAACCGAGTAGATTTGGCTGAAATGGAGTTTTCGGTGAAAACTCAAAGGGGTTAGTACACGGTTTTTTCTCCGATACTGAGTCGGGATGCATTATGGATATTTTCACATACTTTAATCCATATTGATATTTTAATTTGAACCGAGCCATATTTCGCGGAATTCGGACGAGAAACCGAGTAGATTTGGCTGAAATGGAGTTTTCGGTGAAAACTCAAAGGGGTTAGTACACGGTTTTTTCTCCGATACTGAGTCGGGATGCATTATGGATATTTTCACATACTTTAATCCATATTGATATTTTAATTTGAACCGAGCCATATTTCGCGGAATTCGGACGAGAAACCGAGTAGATTTGGCTGAAATGGAGTTTTCGGTGAAAACTCAAAGGGGTTAGTACACGGTTTTTTCTCCGATACTGAGTCGGGATGCATTATGGATATTTTCACATACTTTAATCCATATTGATATTTTAATTTGAACCGAGCCATATTTCGCGGAATTCGGACGAGAAACCGAGTAGATTTGGCTGAAATGGAGTTTTCGGTGAAAACTCAAAGGGGTTAGTACACGGTTTTTTCTCCGATACTGAGTCGGGATGCATTATGGATATTTTCACATACTTTAATCCATATTGATATTTTAATTTGAACCGAGCCATATTTCGCGGAATTCGGACGAGAAACCGAGTAGATTTGGCTGAAATGGAGTTTTCGGTGAAAACTCAAAGGGGTTAGTACACGGTTTTTTCTCCGATACTGAGTCGGGATGCATTATGGATATTTTCACATACTTTAATCCATATTGATATTTTAATTTGAACCGAGCCATATTTCGCGGAATTCGGACGAGAAACCGAGTAGATTTGGCTGAAATGGAGTTTTCGGTGAAAACTCAAAGGGGTTAGTACACGGTTTTTTCTCCGATACTGAGTCGGGATGCATTATGGATATTTTCACATACTTTAATCCATATTGATATTTTAATTTGAACCGAGCCATATTTCGCGGAATTCGGACGAGAAACCGAGTAGATTTGGCTGAAATGGAGTTTTCGGTGAAAACTCAAAGGGGTTAGTACACGGTTTTTTCTCCGATACTGAGTCGGGATGCATTATGGATATTTTCACATACTTTAATCCATATTGATATTTTAATTTGAACCGAGCCATATTTCGCGGAATTCGGACGAGAAACCGAGTAGATTTGGCTGAAATGGAGTTTTCGGTGAAAACTCAAAGGGGTTAGTACACGGTTTTTTCTCCGATACTGAGTCGGGATGCATTATGGATATTTTCACATACTTTAATCCATATTGATATTTTAATTTGAACCGAGCCATATTTCGCGGAATTCGGACGAGAAACCGAGTAGATTTGGCTGAAATGGAGTTTTCGGTGAAAACTCAAAGGGGTTAGTACACGGTTTTTTCTCCGATACTGAGTCGGGATGCATTATGGATATTTTCACATACTTTAATCCATATTGATATTTTAATTTGAACCGAGCCATATTTCGCGGAATTCGGACGAGAAACCGAGTAGATTTGGCTGAAATGGAGTTTTCGGTGAAAACTCAAAGGGGTTAGTACACGGTTTTTTCTCCGATACTGAGTCGGGATGCATTATGGATATTTTCACATACTTTAATCCATATTGATATTTTAATTTGAACCGAGCCATATTTCGCGGAATTCGGACGAGAAACCGAGTAGATTTGGCTGAAATGGAGTTTTCGGTGAAAACTCAAAGGGGTTAGTACACGGTTTTTTCTCCGATACTGAGTCGGGATGCATTATGGATATTTTCACATACTTTAATCCATATTGATATTTTAATTTGAACCGAGCCATATTTCGCGGAATTCGGACGAGAAACCGAGTAGATTTGGCTGAAATGGAGTTTTCGGTGAAAACTCAAAGGGGTTAGTACACGGTTTTTTCTCCGATACTGAGTCGGGATGCATTATGGATATTTTCACATACTTTAATCCATATTGATATTTTAATTTGAACCGAGCCATATTTCGCGGAATTCGGACGAGAAACCGAGTAGATTTGGCTGAAATGGAGTTTTCGGTGAAAACTCAAAGGGGTTAGTACACGGTTTTTTCTCCGATACTGAGTCGGGATGCATTATGGATATTTTCACATACTTTAATCCATATTGATATTTTAATTTGAACCGAGCCATATTTCGCGGAATTCGGACGAGAAACCGAGTAGATTTGGCTGAAATGGAGTTTTCGGTGAAAACTCAAAGGGGTTAGTACACGGTTTTTTCTCCGATACTGAGTCGGGATGCATTATGGATATTTTCACATACTTTAATCCATATTGATATTTTAATTTGAACCGAGCCATATTTCGCGGAATTCGGACGAGAAACCGAGTAGATTTGGCTGAAATGGAGTTTTCGGTGAAAACTCAAAGGGGTTAGTACACGGTTTTTTCTCCGATACTGAGTCGGGATGCATTATGGATATTTTCACATACTTTAATCCATATTGATATTTTAATTTGAACCGAGCCATATTTCGCGGAATTCGGACGAGAAACCGAGTAGATTTGGCTGAAATGGAGTTTTCGGTGAAAACTCAAAGGGGTTAGTACACGGTTTTTTCTCCGATACTGAGTCGGGATGCATTATGGATATTTTCACATACTTTAATCCATATTGATATTTTAATTTGAACCGAGCCATATTTCGCGGAATTCGGACGAGAAACCGAGTAGATTTGGCTGAAATGGAGTTTTCGGTGAAAACTCAAAGGGGTTAGTACACGGTTTTTTCTCCGATACTGAGTCGGGATGCATTATGGATATTTTCACATACTTTAATCCATATTGATATTTTAATTTGAACCGAGCCATATTTCGCGGAATTCGGACGAGAAACCGAGTAGATTTGGCTGAAATGGAGTTTTCGGTGAAAACTCAAAGGGGTTAGTACACGGTTTTTTCTCCGATACTGAGTCGGGATGCATTATGGATATTTTCACATACTTTAATCCATATTGATATTTTAATTTGAACCGAGCCATATTTCGCGGAATTCGGACGAGAAACCGAGTAGATTTGGCTGAAATGGAGTTTTCGGTGAAAACTCAAAGGGGTTAGTACACGGTTTTTTCTCCGATACTGAGTCGGGATG
Source organism: Apium graveolens (assembly GCF_009905375.1). Classification (NCBI taxonomy): domain Eukaryota; kingdom Viridiplantae; phylum Streptophyta; class Magnoliopsida; order Apiales; family Apiaceae; genus Apium; species Apium graveolens. Next base: position 11,167 of record NW_027420639.1, on the reverse strand, counting down.
CATTATGGATATTTTCACATACTTTAATCCATATTGATATTTTAATTTGAACCGAGCCATATTTCGCGGAATTCGGACGAGAAACCGAGTAGATTTGGCTGAAATGGAGTTTTCGGTGAAAACTCAAAGGGGTTAGTACACGGTTTTTTCTCCGATACTGAGTCGGGATGCATTATGGATATTTTCACATACTTTAATCCATATTGATATTTTAATTTGAACCGAGCCATATTTCGCGGAATTCGGACGAGAAACCGAGTAGATTTGGCTGAAATGGAGTTTTCGGTGAAAACTCAAAGGGGTTAGTACACGGTTTTTTCTCCGATACTGAGTCGGGATGCATTATGGATATTTTCACATACTTTAATCCATATTGATATTTTAATTTGAACCGAGCCATATTTCGCGGAATTCGGACGAGAAACCGAGTAGATTTGGCTGAAATGGAGTTTTCGGTGAAAACTCAAAGGGGTTAGTACACGGTTTTTTCTCCGATACTGAGTCGGGATGCATTATGGATATTTTCACATACTTTAATCCATATTGATATTTTAATTTGAACCGAGCCATATTTCGCGGAATTCGGACGAGAAACCGAGTAGATTTGGCTGAAATGGAGTTTTCGGTGAAAACTCAAAGGGGTTAGTACACGGTTTTTTCTCCGATACTGAGTCGGGATGCATTATGGATATTTTCACATACTTTAATCCATATTGATATTTTAATTTGAACCGAGCCATATTTCGCGGAATTCGGACGAGAAACCGAGTAGATTTGGCTGAAATGGAGTTTTCGGTGAAAACTCAAAGGGGTTAGTACACGGTTTTTTCTCCGATACTGAGTCGGGATGCATTATGGATATTTTCACATACTTTAATCCATATTGATATTTTAATTTGAACCGAGCCATATTTCGCGGAATTCGGACGAGAAACCGAGTAGATTTGGCTGAAATGGAGTTTTCGGTGAAAACTCAAAGGGGTTAGTACACGGTTTTTTCTCCGATACTGAGTCGGGATGCATTATGGATATTTTCACATACTTTAATCCATATTGATATTTTAATTTGAACCGAGCCATATTTCGCGGAATTCGGACGAGAAACCGAGTAGATTTGGCTGAAATGGAGTTTTCGGTGAAAACTCAAAGGGGTTAGTACACGGTTTTTTCTCCGATACTGAGTCGGGATGCATTATGGATATTTTCACATACTTTAATCCATATTGATATTTTAATTTGAACCGAGCCATATTTCGCGGAATTCGGACGAGAAACCGAGTAGATTTGGCTGAAATGGAGTTTTCGGTGAAAACTCAAAGGGGTTAGTACACGGTTTTTTCTCCGATACTGAGTCGGGATGCATTATGGATATTTTCACATACTTTAATCCATATTGATATTTTAATTTGAACCGAGCCATATTTCGCGGAATTCGGACGAGAAACCGAGTAGATTTGGCTGAAATGGAGTTTTCGGTGAAAACTCAAAGGGGTTAGTACACGGTTTTTTCTCCGATACTGAGTCGGGATGCATTATGGATATTTTCACATACTTTAATCCATATTGATATTTTAATTTGAACCGAGCCATATTTCGCGGAATTCGGACGAGAAACCGAGTAGATTTGGCTGAAATGGAGTTTTCGGTGAAAACTCAAAGGGGTTAGTACACGGTTTTTTCTCCGATACTGAGTCGGGATGCATTATGGATATTTTCACATACTTTAATCCATATTGATATTTTAATTTGAACCGAGCCATATCTCGCGGAATTCGGACGAGAAACCGAGTAGATTTGGCTGAAATGGAGTTTTCGGTGAAAACGTCAAAGGGGTTAGTACACGTGTATTTTTCTCCGATACTGAGTCGGGATGAATTATGGATATTTTTCACATACTTTAATCCATATTGATATTTGAATATTAGAACCGAGCCATATTTCGCGGAATTCGGACGAGAAACCGAGTAGATTTGGCGGAAATGGAGTTTCGGTGAAAAGTCAAAGGGGTTAGTACAACGGTTTTTCTCCGTACTGAGTCGGGATGCATTATGGATATTTTCACATACTTTAATCCATATTGATATTTGAATTTGAACCGAGCCATATCTCGCGGAATTCGGACGAGAAACCGAGTAGATTTGGCTGAAATGGAGTTTTCGGTGAAAACTCAAAGGGGTTAGTACACGGTTTGTTTCTCCGATACTGAGTCGGGATGCATTATGATATTTTCACATAATTTAATCCTATTGATATTTTAATTAGAACCGAGCCATATTTCGCGGAATTCGGACGAGAACCGATTGCATTATGGATATTTTCACATACTTTAATCCATATTGATATTTAATTTGAACCGAGCCATATTTCGCGGAATTCGGACGAGAAACCGAGTAGATTTGGCTGAAATGGAGTTTTCGGTGAAAACTCAAAGGGGTTAGTACACGGTTTTTTCTCCGATACTGAGTCGGGATGCATTATGGATATTTTCACATACTTTAATCCATATTGATATTTTAATTTGAACCGAGCCATATTTCGCGGAATTCGGACGAGAAACCGAGTAGATTTGGCTGAAATGGAGTTTTCGGTGAAAACTCAAAGGGGTTAGTACACGGTTTTTTCTCCGATACTGAGTCGGGATGCATTATGGATATTTTCACATACTTTAATCCATATTGATATTTTAATTTGAACCGAGCCATATTTCGCGGAATTCGGACGAGAAACCGAGTAGATTTGGCTGAAATGGAGTTTTCGGTGAAAACTCAAAGGGGTTAGTACACGGTTTTTTCTCCGATACTGAGTCGGGATGCATTATGGATATTTTCACATACTTTAATCCATATTGATATTTTAATTTGAACCGAGCCATATTTCGCGGAATTCGGACGAGAAACCGAGTAGATTTGGCTGAAATGGAGTTTTCGGTGAAAACTCAAAGGGGTTAGTACACGGTTTTTTCTCCGATACTGAGTCGGGATGCATTATGGATATTTTCACATACTTTAATCCATATTGATATTTTAATTTGAACCGAGCCATATTTCGCGGAATTCGGACGAGAAACCGAGTAGATTTGGCTGAAATGGAGTTTTCGGTGAAAACTCAAAGGGGTTAGTACACGGTTTTTTCTCCGATACTGAGTCGGGATGCATTATGGATATTTTCACATACTTTAATCCATATTGATATTTTAATTTGAACCGAGCCATATTTCGCGGAATTCGGACGAGAAACCGAGTAGATTTGGCTGAAATGGAGTTTTCGGTGAAAACTCAAAGGGGTTAGTACACGGTTTTTTCTCCGATACTGAGTCGGGATGCATTATGGATATTTTCACATACTTTAATCCATATTGATATTTTAATTTGAACCGAGCCATATTTCGCGGAATTCGGACGAGAAACCGAGTAGATTTGGCTGAAATGGAGTTTTCGGTGAAAACTCAAAGGGGTTAGTACACGGTTTTTTCTCCGATACTGAGTCGGGATGCATTATGGATATTTTCACATACTTTAATCCATATTGATATTTTAATTTGAACCGAGCCATATTTCGCGGAATTCGGACGAGAAACCGAGTAGATTTGGCTGAAATGGAGTTTTCGGTGAAAACTCAAAGGGGTTAGTACACGGTTTTTTCTCCGATACTGAGTCGGGATGCATTATGGATATTTTCACATACTTTAATCCATATTGATATTTTAATTTGAACCGAGCCATATTTCGCGGAATTCGGACGAGAAACCGAGTAGATTTGGCTGAAATGGAGTTTTCGGTGAAAACTCAAAGGGGTTAGTACACGGTTTTTTCTCCGATACTGAGTCGGGATGCATTATGGATATTTTCACATACTTTAATCCATATTGATATTTTAATTAGAACCGAGGCCATATTTCGCGGAATTCGGACGAGAAACCGAGTAGATTTGGCTGAAATGGAGTTTTCGGTGAAAACTCAAAGGGGTTAGTACACGTTTTTTCTCCGATACTGAGTCGGGATGCATTATGGGATATTTTCACATACTTTAATCCATATTGATATTTGAATTTGAACCGAGCCATATTCGCGGATTCGGACGAGAAACCGAGTAGATTTGGCTGAAATGGAGTTTTCGGTGAAAACTCAAAGGGGTTAGTACACGGTTTTTTCTCCGATACTGAGTCGGGATGCATTATGGATAGTTTCACATACTTTAATCCATATTGATATTTTAATTAGAACCGAGCCATATTTCGCGGAATTCGGACGAGAAACCGAGTAGATTTGCTGAAATGGAGTTTTCGGTGAAAACTCAAAGGGGTTAGTACACGTTTTTCTCCGATACTGAGTCGGATTTCGGTGAAAACTCAAAGGGGTTAGTACACGGTTTTTTCTCCGATACTGAGTCGGGATGCATTATGGATATTTTCACATACTTTAATCCATATTGATATTTTAATTTGAACCGAGCCATATTTCGCGGAATTCGGACGAGAAACCGAGTAGATTTGGCTGAAATGGAGTTTTCGGTGAAAACTCAAAGGGGTTAGTACACGGTTTTTCTCCGATACTGAGTCGGGATGCATTATGGATATTTTCACATACTTTAATCCATATTGATATTTTAATTTGAACCGAGCCATATTTCGCGGAATTCGGACGAGAAACCGAGTAGATTTGGCTGAAATGGAGTTTTCGGTGAAAACTCAAAGGGGTTAGTACACGGTTTTTTCTCCGATACTGAGTCGGGATGCATTATGGATATTTTCACATACTTTAATCCATATTGATATTTTAATTTGAACCGAGCCATATTTCGCGGAATTCGGACGAGAAACCGAGTAGATTTGGCTGAAATGGAGTTTTCGGTGAAAACTCAAAGGGGTTAGTACACGGTTTTTTCTCCGATACTGAGTCGGGATGCATTATGGATATTTTCACATACTTTAATCCATATTGATATTTTAATTTGAACCGAGCCATATTTCGCGGAATTCGGACGAGAAACCGAGTAGATTTGGCTGAAATGGAGTTTTCGGTGAAAACTCAAAGGGGTTAGTACACGGTTTTTTCTCCGATACTGAGTCGGGATGCATTATGGATATTTTCACATACTTTAATCCATATTGATATTTTAATTTGAACCGAGCCATATTTCGCGGAATTCGGACGAGAAACCGAGTAGATTTGGCTGAAATGGAGTTTTCGGTGAAAACTCAAAGGGGTTAGTACACGGTTTTTTCTCCGATACTGAGTCGGGATGCATTATGGATATTTTCACATACTTTAATCCATATTGATATTTTAATTTGAACCGAGCCATATTTCGCGGAATTCGGACGAGAAACCGAGTAGATTTGGCTGAAATGGAGTTTTCGGTGAAAACTCAAAGGGGTTAGTACACGGTTTTTTCTCCGATACTGAGTCGGGATGCATTATGGATATTTTCACATACTTTAATCCATATTGATATTTTAATTTGAACCGAGCCATATTTCGCGGAATTCGGACGAGAAACCGAGTAGATTTGGCTGAAATGGAGTTTTCGGTGAAAACTCAAAGGGGTTAGTACACGGTTTTTTCTCCGATACTGAGTCGGGATGCATTATGGATATTTTCACATACTTTAATCCATATTGATATTTTAATTTGAACCGAGCCATATTTCGCGGAATTCGGACGAGAAACCGAGTAGATTTGGCTGAAATGGAGTTTTCGGTGAAAACTCAAAGGGGTTAGTACACGGTTTTTTCTCCGATACTGAGTCGGGATGCATTATGGATATTTTCACATACTTTAATCCATATTGATATTTTAATTTGAACCGAGCCATATTTCGCGGAATTCGGACGAGAAACCGAGTAGATTTGGCTGAAATGGAGTTTTCGGTGAAAACTCAAAGGGGTTAGTACACGGTTTTTTCTCCGATACTGAGTCGGGATGCATTATGGATATTTTCACATACTTTAATCCATATTGATATTTTAATTTGAACCGAGCCATATTTCGCGGAATTCGGACGAGAAACCGAGTAGATTTGGCTGAAATGGAGTTTTCGGTGAAAACTCAAAGGGGTTAGTACACGGTTTTTTCTCCGATACTGAGTCGGGATGCATTATGGATATTTTCACATACTTTAATCCATATTGATATTTTAATTTGAACCGAGCCATATTTCGCGGAATTCGGACGAGAAACCGAGTAGATTTGGCTGAAATGGAGTTTTCGGTGAAAACTCAAAGGGGTTAGTACACGGTTTTTTCTCCGATACTGAGTCGGGATGCATTATGGATATTTTCACATACTTTAATCCATATTGATATTTTAATTTGAACCGAGCCATATTTCGCGGAATTCGGACGAGAAACCGAGTAGATTTGGCTGAAATGGAGTTTTCGGTGAAAACTCAAAGGGGTTAGTACACGGTTTTTTCTCCGATACTGAGTCGGGATGCATTATGGATATTTTCACATACTTTAATCCATATTGATATTTTAATTTGAACCGAGCCATATTTCGCGGAATTCGGACGAGAAACCGAGTAGATTTGGCTGAAATGGAGTTTTCGGTGAAAACTCAAAGGGGTTAGTACACGGTTTTTTCTCCGATACTGAGTCGGGATGCATTATGGATATTTTCACATACTTTAATCCATATTGATATTTTAATTTGAACCGAGCCATATTTCGCGGAATTCGGACGAGAAACCGAGTAGATTTGGCTGAAATGGAGTTTTCGGTGAAAACTCAAAGGGGTTAGTACACGGTTTTTTCTCCGATACTGAGTCGGGATGCATTATGGATATTTTCACATACTTTAATCCATATTGATATTTTAATTTGAACCGAGCCATATTTCGCGGAATTCGGACGAGAAACCGAGTAGATTTGGCTGAAATGGAGTTTTCGGTGAAAACTCAAAGGGGTTAGTACACGGTTTTTTCTCCGATACTGAGTCGGGATGCATTATGGATATTTTCACATACTTTAATCCATATTGATATTTTAATTTGAACCGAGCCATATTTCGCGGAATTCGGACGAGAAACCGAGTAGATTTGGCTGAAATGGAGTTTTCGGTGAAAACTCAAAGGGGTTAGTACACGGTTTTTTCTCCGATACTGAGTCGGGATGCATTATGGATATTTTCACATACTTTAATCCATATTGATATTTTAATTTGAACCGAGCCATATTTCGCGGAATTCGGACGAGAAACCGAGTAGATTTGGCTGAAATGGAGTTTTCGGTGAAAACTCAAAGGGGTTAGTACACGGTTTTTTCTCCGATACTGAGTCGGGATGCATTATGGATATTTTCACATACTTTAATCCATATTGATATTTTAATTTGAACCGAGCCATATTTCGCGGAATTCGGACGAGAAACCGAGTAGATTTGGCTGAAATGGAGTTTTCGGTGAAAACTCAAAGGGGTTAGTACACGGTTTTTTTCTCCGATACTGAGTCGGGATGCATTATGGATATTTTCACATACTTTAATCCATATTGATATTTTAATTTGAACCGAGCCATATTCGCGGAATTCGGACGAGAAACCGAGTAGATTTGGCTGAAATGGAGTTTTCGGTGAAAACTCAAAGGGGTTAGTACACGGTTTTTTCTCCGATACTGAGTCGGGATGCATTATGGATATTTTCACATACTTTAATCCATATTGATATTTTAATTTGAACCGAGCCATATTTCGCGGAATTCGGACGAGAAACCGAGTAGATTTGGCTGAAATGGAGTTTTCGGTGAAAACTCAAAGGGGTTAGTACACGGTTTTTTCTCCGATACTGAGTCGGGATGCATTATGGATATTTTCACATACTTTAATCCATATTGATATTTTAATTTGAACCGAGCCATATTTCGCGGAATTCGGACGAGAAACCGAGTAGATTTGGCTGAAATGGAGTTTTCGGTGAAAACTCAAAGGGGTTAGTACACGGTTTTTTCTCCGATACTGAGTCGGGATGCATTATGGATATTTTCACATACTTTAATCCATATTGATATTTTAATTTGAACCGAGCCATATTTCGCGGAATTCGGACGAGAAACCGAGTAGATTTGGCTGAAATGGAGTTTTCGGTGAAAACTCAAAGGGGTTAGTACACGGTTTTTTCTCCGATACTGAGTCGGGATGCATTATGGATATTTTCACATACTTTAATCCATATTGATATTTTAATTTGAACCGAGCCATATTTCGCGGAATTCGGACGAGAAACCGAGTAGATTTGGCTGAAATGGAGTTTTCGGTGAAAACTCAAAGGGGTTAGTACACGGTTTTTTCTCCGATACTGAGTCGGGATGCATTATGGATATTTTCACATACTTTAATCCATATTGATATTTTAATTTGAAACGAGCCATATTTCGCGGAATTCGGACGAGAAACCGAGTAGATTTGGCTGAAATGGAGTTTTCGGTGAAAACTCAAAGGGGTTAGTACACGGTTTTTTCTCCGATACTGAGTCGGGATGCATTATGGATATTTTCACATACTTTAATCCATATTGATATTTTAATTTGAACCGAGCCATATTTCGCGGAATTCGGACGAGAAACCGAGTAGATTTGGCTGAAATGGAGTTTTCGGTGAAAACTCAAAGGGGTTAGTACACGGTTTTTTCTCCGATACTGAGTCGGGATGCATTATGGATATTTTCACATACTTTAATCCATATTGATATTTTAATTTGAACCGAGCCATATTTCGCGGAATTCGGACGAGAAACCGAGTAGATTTGGCTGAAATGGAGTTTTCGGTGAAAACTCAAAGGGGTTAGTACACGGTTTTTTCTCCGATACTGAGTCGGGATGCATTATGGATATTTTCACATACTTTAATCCATATTGATATTTTAATTTGAACCGAGCCATATCTTGCGGAATTCGGACGAGAAACCGAGTAGATTTGGCTGAAATTGGAGTTTTCGGTGAAAACTCAAAGGGGTTAGTACACGGTTTTTTCTCCGATACTGAGTCGGGATGCATTATGGATATTTTCACATACTTTAATCCATATTGATATTTTAATTAGAACCGAGCCATATTTCGCGGAATTCGGACGAGAAACCGAGTAGATTTGGCTGAAATGGAGTTTTCGGTGAAAACTCAAAGGGGTTAGTACACGGTTTTTTCTCCGATACTGAGTCGGGATGCATTATGGATATTTTCACATACTTTAATCCATATTGATATTTTAATTTGAACCGAGCCATATTTCGCGGAATTCGGACGAGAAACCGAGTAGATTTGGCTGAAATGGAGTTTTCGGTGAAAACTCAAAGGGGTTAGTACACGGTTTTTTCTCCGATACTGAGTCGGGATGCATTATGGATATTTTCACATACTTTAATCCATATTGATATTTTAATTTGAACCGAGCCATATTTCGCGGAATTCGGACGAGAAACCGAGTAGATTTGGCTGAAATGGAGTTTTCGGTGAAAACTCAAAGGGGTTAGTACACGGTTTTTTCTCCGATACTGAGTCGGGATGCATTATGGATATTTTCACATACTTTAATCCATATTGATATTTTAATTTGAACCGAGCCATATTTCGCGGAATTCGGACGAGAAACCGAGTAGATTTGGCTGAAATGGAGTTTTCGGTGAAAACTCAAAGGGGTTAGTACACGGTTTTTTCTCCGATACTGAGTCGGGATGCATTATGGATATTTTCACATACTTTAATCCATATTGATATTTTAATTTGAACCGAGCCATATTTCGCGGAATTCGGACGAGAAACCGAGTAGATTTGGCTGAAATGGAGTTTTCGGTGAAAACTCAAAGGGGTTAGTACACGGTTTTTTCTCCGATACTGAGTCGGGATGCATTATGGATATTTTCACATACTTTAATCCATATTGATATTTTAATTTGAACCGAGCCATATTTCGCGGAATTCGGACGAGAAACCGAGTAGATTTGGCTGAAATGGAGTTTTCGGTGAAAACTCAAAGGGGTTAGTACACGGTTTTTTCTCCGATACTGAGTCGGGATGCATTATGGATATTTTCACATACTTTAATCCATATTGATATTTTAATTTGAACCGAGCCATATTTCGCGGAATTCGGACGAGAAACCGAGTAGATTTGGCTGAAATGGAGTTTTCGGTGAAAACTCAAAGGGGTTAGTACACGGTTTTTTCTCCCGATACTGAGTCGGGATGCATTATGGATATTTTCACATACTTTAATCCATATTGATATTTTAATTTGAACCGAGCCATATTTCGCGGAATTCGGACGAGAAACCGAGTAGATTTGGCTGAAATGGAGTTTTCGGTGAAAACTCAAAGGGGTTAGTACACGGTTTTTTCTCCGATACTGAGTCGGGATGCATTATGGATATTTTCACATACTTTAATCCATATTGATATTTTAATTTGAACCGAGCCATATTTCGCGGAATTCGGACGAGAACCGAGTAGATTTGGCTGAAATGGAGTTTTCGGTGAAAACTCAAAAGGGGTTAGTACACGGTTTTTCTCCGATACTGAGTCGGGATGCATTATGGATATTTTCACATACTTTAATCCATATTGATATTTTAATTTGAACCGAGCCATATTCGCGGAATTCGGACGAGAAACCGAGTAGATTTGGCTGAAATGGAGTTTTCGGTGAAAAGTCAAAGGGGTTAGTACACGGTTTTTTCTCCGATACTGAGTCGGGATGCATTATGGATATTTTCACATACTTTAATCCATATTGATATTTAATTTGAACCGAGCCATATTCGCGGAATCGGTACGAGAAACCGAGTAGATTTGGCTGAAATGGAGTTTTTCGGTGAAAACTCAAAGGGGTTAGTACACGGTTTTTTCTCCGATACTGATGGGGCATTGCATTATGGCTATTTTCACTACTTTAATCCATCATTTGCTATTTTAAGTTGAAACCGAGCCTTCTTTCGCCGGAATTCGGGACGAGGAAACCGGAGTAGATTTGGGCTGTGAAATGAGTTTTCGGGTGAACAGTCAAAGGGGTTAGTACACCGGTTTTTTCTCCGATTACTGAGTCGGGATGCATTATGGATATTTTCACATACTTTAATCCATATTGATATTTAATTTGAACCGAGCCATATTTCGCGGAATTCGGACGAGAAACCGAGTAGATTTGATCTGAGTCGGGATGCTATGGATATTTTCACATACT
>NW_027420638.1:0-11103 GCF_009905375.1 Apium graveolens | reverse complement strand
GTCCTTTCAATGCACATCCTCTATGTCTCATTTGTGACAGTTGTCATTTATCTAAACAGTTAGAAGTTCTTTTACATCCAGTATTAGTAGTACTTCTTATTCATTTGATCTTGTACATATGGATCTTTGGGGTCCATATAGAGTTAAAACCCATGGCAACTGTTCTTACTTTCTTACTCTTGTAGATGACATGACCAGAGCAACTTGGTTGTTTTTGATAAGTGATAAATCTTGTGTTCATAAACTCTTATCTGATTTTATTACTTATGTTCAAAATCAATTTAATGTCACTATTAAGATGTTTCGTTCAGACAATGGTACTGAAATTGTGAATAAGAATGTGTCTGATTTGTGCAAGTCTTTTGGTATTATCCATCAAACCACATGTCCTTATTCTCCTCAACAAAATGGATTAGTTGAGAGAGGACATAGGCACCTTCTCAATATTGCTAGGGACCAAGTGAAAGTTAGTGGTCACTTGAGTGACCAAAACGCCATTTAACCCTGCGTACGTTCTAGCAAGCAATGCAAATAATACTCCCTCCCTCCCTAAAAACGTTTCCTATTTGTGTTGGACACGTTTGCATGCACATTTTTTATTGTTAATATTTTTAATTTCATATTAATATTAAATATAAAAACTTCATTATATTAAAGTACTCATAAATACGAATCCAACAAAATCACTCATGACTATGTTTGATATTATAAATTAAATGTAAATTAGTAATCAATCGCTTACCGTGAACAGTACGAAAATTCAGAAAGGGAAACATTAGGACGAAGGGAGTAATCTTTTAATGTCATTGCCTTATTGACTTGCTTTATTTGTGGAATTTAGCATCCAAATGCACTCAAATAGTCAGATGTATGTCAATAAGTTTAAAACCATACAAGAACAAATACCAACTTGTTTTTTAGCTGTGATTTTAAATAAATCAAGCAATAAAATATAAGGCCAATAAGCATTTAACAAATGAGAGGGTAACAGAAGGATGACGATTTCAAGAGCCTTAAGTAGACCGAGTTCTCTTCGAGCTGAGTCAAGCAGAACTTTTTTTTTAAACGAGCCGAGTCGAGCTGAGTCGAATTTAATAACCAAGCGGAAAGTGATGTTCAAACTTGACTCGTTTATAAGTGAGTCCGAGCCGAACACGAGTTTGTTCACGAACAACCGAACTGAATCAAACTCGAGCCGAGTCGAGTTGTCCACTAATAATTTGCATAATTTTTCAATCGAATAACCTTAAATTACAGTTTATAATTTTATAAGTTGTATTGAGATGAACTACTAGTCTTATCTTACAATTATAAATTCACACTCTACACTTGTTTCTTATTTTATATAATTTTATTTCCCAATGCGACTTTTAAAAATATAACCAATTTTATTTTTTTTAATTATTGAGACATTCGTAACTTTATAAATCGTACATTACTTTTAAAAATGACGATATCATAATTTATTACATTTTGCTGTTATTTAAATTGGACTTCTGTAAATTCCAAGTTTTTTAATTGCGTTTATGAAATACGAAGAATTGGAGATGAATGTATCATAATAACAATTTGATAGTTTACTTACGAAACAACTAAGTGTTAAATTAATAAAAATAAACAAAAATTCTAAAATAATTAAATTATTTATAATTAATGATGAAAAATGTAGTAAAAAATATTTAAATGATTATTTATAAACTTTATCCGAGTCGAGTTACCCAGTTAGAGCCGAGTCTGAGCCGAACCCGAACTAAACGAACCGAGTCCGAGCCGAACAGACAAAAAGTTCAGCTCAGATTATTTATTTATCCGAGTTCATTTTCATGTTCAAGACCGACTCGTTTAAAAAAACGAGTCAAACCGAGTTCACTTAAATGACTCGATCCCGAATTTCGTTTAAAAACAGTTCTGTTCATTTATAGCCCTAGCCTTAAGCCAATGCCAACAAGACTTGTACTCAAGGTCCCCAACATTTAGTGTCACAAATATGTATAGTACTATATATAAGCCCCATGAGTTATCAAAGTAAAGTTATAATAGAAATTACCTACACTAAAAGAAAATAGGATTAAATACAACTGATTTAAATTTGAAAGGGGTTAAATTCGACCGCAGGCGGTCGAATCCTTTGGAAACGGCTAAATTCGACTAGCCTCAGTCGAATTCCAGCGGTCATATTTAAATGGTCGTATCTACAATCAATTTTAAACGAAAATGGTTGAAATTTTTTTTTCGATTGAATTTAGCCCAAATAAAAAACTAGAGGGAATTTTCCTGCAAAAATATTTTATTTGGCACTCCTAAATTTAACCGATTTCAGTCAAATTTTTTATTTAAAAATAGAGGGAAATTCGCTCATACTTTTAAAATTTTTGAAAAGAAGTGAGGGAAATTTCCCGCCCTTTTTGAAATTATATTTAAATGGAATTCAGATGTATTTATGATTTTTCAGAATTTTATTTTTTGATAAAAAAACTTATTTAATGGTAGTGAATATTTTGAAATTATGAATATTGGAGAGAATATTTTTATTGACATCCGTACGGTTGGATCGAAGAAAATATTTTTTAAAAATCGTAATACCAATTCAGGATTAAACACTAGTTAGTTGTATTAGTCAAACTGATACTTGACTTTAAAAATGGCAAACCAAATAAAATTATTTTGATATGAAATTTTCTTTATCTCACTAATATATATATATATATATATATATATATATATATATATTGACATCCGTACGGTTGGATCGATGAAAAATATTTTAAAAAAAATCGAAATAGCAATTCAGGACTAACCAGTAGTTGATTATACTAGTCAAACTGATGCTTGACTTTTCAAATGGCAAACCAAATAAAATTATTTTGATCTAAAATTTTCATTATATGACTAGTTTATATATATCTATTGACATCCGTACGGTTGGATCGATGAAAAATATTTTTTAAAAATCGAAATACCAATTCAGGACTAAACACTAATTAGTTGTAGTGCTATATTCGTGTGATGCACAGTTCTTCTAAGTAATTTTTATTTACTTTTTATTTTTAAATTATATATATATATATATGAGAAACCAATAATTATATAAACTTTTTATATTAATTAAATTCAAGTAATTATAATTAATTAGTTCATTTCAATTTTATTTTAGTCCAAACCGAATATTATTTCACTTTAGCCTGAATGAGTAGTATGCATATTTAATTTTTCAATTTTAACTGTTTTAGTCTGCTTCAATAATATAATTTTTTAACTGCGTCAGTAGTATTTATCATTTTGTTTTAGCCAGATTCGAGTAATTCAACCAACTAATTTTTTTTTGTATGTTTCAATAGTATTTTTTTGTTTAAACCCGAATAAATAGCACATGTTATTACTTTTATCCCAGGGATAATACCTACAACCGAATTATCTTTTGATTTTAATTTTATTTTACACCGATTCAATAATATAATCTTTTTTTGCCGGCTGAATAACATGTAATATTTTGTTTTGGTCGGAGGTGATCTAATTCTATTTGTCTATGTATAATTATATTGGAGTAATAATTTTAACGAGAGTGCTTTAATTTATTAATAAGAGTGCTTTATGTAATCTGGATGACCAAAATACAGATGACTACCGAATTTTTTCTAATTCGTATATTATTTTAAATAATATAGATAATATAGATGTAGAATAATACACATAACTATATAAACTTGTTATATTAACGAAATACAAGTAACTGTACTTAGTCTGTTTTTAATTTTATTTTAGTCCGGTTTGAAAATTATTTTATTTAGCCCGAATGAGCAATATATATAATTTTTTTCCCGATGTCATTATATGGACCAACGAATTATTTTTCAATTTTAATTTTTTAATCCCGTTTCAATAATATAATTTTTAAACATCGTTATTAGTATTTATTTTTTTATTTTAGCCCGATGCAGCAAATCCAACTAACTATATTTAATTTTTTAAGCCCGTATTAATAGTATAATTTTGTTTCAACCAGGATGGAAGTGTATTTATATTATTATTATTTTTATCTGGGGGCCATTATACCTACCAATAAATCATCTTTTAATTTTAATCTTCTTTTAGACTGGTTCAATGGTGTAATCTTTTCTTGCTGGGTTCAATAATATATTATTTTGTTAGGCCCGGGGTTGTTATACAGATTTAATATTATTTATTTATATAAATATATTGTAAATATTAATCTATTAATCAGAGTGTTTAATGTTAAAGATAATTATATATTTAGACGATGACCAAAATATAGCAGATGACCAGATGGCTACCAATAAAACTTTTAATGTTTAATTTTTGTTATGCAAGACATTCATGTACTTTAACAAGACTAAGTCAAAATTAATAGTACTAAGTAAGTTGTATGATAATCTAAGTTTGCATTCCGTATTATATCACTTAAGTTTGTAAAAGTTTAAATAGATTAGACTGGAGTATTTTTCTGTAAACAGTCTCAAGCCTAAGAATAAATTATGGAAGAAGATCATGAAGATCATGCCTCAGAGACAATGTGAAGAAGTTTGGAGTTGAATAAATCTGTTTTGGGAAAACATTATAAGTCAAGAAATCTATAAGTCACAGATTAAGTCTTATAGAGAAGTCATTCGAGAACTCAAGAATGACTTATTGAGAAGTCAAGAAAAGCTTTTAGAGAAGTCTCAGAGATATCGACAAGCCAAAATGAAGACATGAAGATTGAAGATATCGATAAGTCAAAATATCACTAGAGATCTCTGAGATATCGATAAGTCAAATTATGGAAGAAGATCATAAAGATCATGCCTCAGAGACAATGTGAAGAAGCTTGGAGTTGAATAAATCTGTTTTGGGAAAAACATTCTAAGTCAAGAAATCTACAAGTCACAGATTAAGTCTTATAGAGAAGTCATTCGAGAACTCAAGAATGACTTATTGAGAAGTCAAGAAAAGCTTTTAGAGAAGTCTCAGAGATATCGACAAGCCAAAATGAAGACATGAAGATTGAAGATATCGATAAGTCAAAATATCACTAGAGATCTCTGAGATATCGATAAGTCAAATTATCACTAGAGATCTCTGAGATATCGACAAGTAATTTCTTCACCGGAGAACTCAGAGATATTGATAAACCAAAATGAAGAGATGAAGATTGGAGACCTCGACAAGCCTAATTCTCTTATAGAGAACTCAGAGACTTCGATAAGTCAAAACAACTATAGACTAATAAGAGATCTCGATAAGCCATTATACTTATCGGGATGTCGAGTTCTCTATATAAAAAACTGGAGAACTCAAGTACAGAATGCAGACCAGTTAAATATCTAAGATTATCAATCAACAAACAAATCAATCATTGATTTGAAAGGTCTACAAAACGCAACTTGAAGAGTACAAGATCAAAGACCAAGATTAACTGACAAAGTAAAAGTCACAGACATGCACGATTTGCAAAGATACACTAAGCCAGAAATAGAAAGTTTTAGTTAACTTAAAGTAGGGTTTAGTACATACTATTGCATGCTGTGTAAAATCAGTGTTTACTGTTCTATAAAGTAAACACTGGATGCTTTGTTTTTTAAGAGTAACAAAAAAGATCTAGAAAAAATCTTGTAACTCTCAAGAGAGAAGCCGAGTTCTTAACATACCAAGAACCCAAAAATTTATAGCAAAAAACTAGCTTGATTTTTATATAAAATTAAGTGAGTTTTGAAATATTGTGTGCACTGTCTTTAATTCCGTTAATATAATATTGTTACATTTTTTATCTGCTTTGTTCATCTAGTTTAAGATAATTAAAAATCCATTAAAATTGTCCAAAACACATTCACCCCCCTCTGTTTTGTAATCATTACCCAACAAGTAGTATCAGAGAAAAATCTGAAAGTAAACATATTAAAGATCTTGAAAGAATGAATACACAAAATTTTAGCAATATCAAAATTCCTACCTTCAACAGATCTAACTACGCACTATGAAAAAGAAAATGTTACTGTTCATCAGGATGGCCACTCCTTCATACATTCAGATCATCAAGAATGGGCCTTCACCCCCATGGTAGGAGTTGAGGAATCTACAGATGGAGACATGGTCATTCCAGCACATTATGCTCCTAAAGATCCTTCAGAATATAATGAAACTGAAAAAGAAATAGTATCTCTAGATAGTGGCTTGCAGTTGATCTTAATAGAGTCACTTGACAATATAATGTACAACAACATTGTCAACTGTGACATAGCCAAACAAATCTGGGAGAAGATAGAGATCTTATGTGAAGGAACAGAGGAGGTTAGGTCAAACCAAAGGAGGATTCTGGTTTCTCAGTATGGAGGGTTTTTGGCTAAATCAAAAGAAGGTATCACTGAAGTTTTTGAAAGGTTCAATAAATTGATAAATGACTTGCAGCTACATGATAAATATTATGAAGCTGAGGAGGTTAACCTAAAGTTCCTGCTAGGTCTTCCTGACCATCTTGAACAAAAAATATTAGCTATTATAGAAGGAAGAGATTTAAGCAGAATAACTTTAGAATTTCTATATAGAATCTTGAAAACTTTTAAACTTGAAATGATGCAAAGAAAGTCATTGAAAGCACATCATGGTCATGTTGTTGATGGTTCAAGTGCTTTGATTGTGAATGATAGAGAAGAAAGTGAAGATGAGCAAGATGATCAAGTTCCAATTGTTCAAGCTGTGGAACAAAAGAATAAAGGACCTCAGAAGCAAGTTGTATCGGAGCTGGAGGAAGATGAATATTACACCCTGGATGAGTTAGATGAAATGGATCAATCCATGGCTTACTTGGCTAGGAATTTTCCAACATAAGAGTCAAGAAGCCAAGATTTTTCAAAAACAAGGGACAATCTTCTAACAGTAATAATTGGAAACCAAAATCTCAGCACAATTCAGCTAGCAAAGGTGGCTACAAAACAAGATATGTGGACAATCAAAGATAAGGTGCTTCAACTATGATGAGTTGGGTCACTTTGCTATTGAATGCAAAAAGCCTAAAAAGGTGAATAAAGACAAGGCCTATCTTGAACTGGAAGCAAAGTATGAAGCTCTCTTGAAGAAGCAGTCTGGAAAAGCTTATATTGCAGAAGGAAAGAGTTGGGATGATACTGATGTTAATGATGAGGATGAAGAGGTTGAAACTATGCACTCATGACTTTTGAGCATGGAGAAACATCCATTTCAAAATTAAAGGTACCAACTCTAACCACTATTGATTTAAATGCTAGTCAATATAAGGAGACTGTGGAAAAAATGAGTGTGGAGATGTTTCATATACACACTAGCTTAGTGGAAGCTACTGAGGAAGTCAGTATGCTAACAAAAGCTAATGAGAAGCTTGAGAGTGAGAAGCAAAAGATGGATCTAATCCTTGTGGAGTTTGAGTCAGTCAAGCAAGAAAATGAATATTTGAAAAATAAGCTAAAGTGTGCCAATGAGATTGAAACTGTGTTAAGAGAAAAGATTGAGAAGAATGAGGTGAAACTGAAATCATTCAGGAATGCATCTGAGTTGGTTGGTCAGTACCATGAGAAGAACAAGCCATGTGCTAACATAGCTATTGGTCTTGATTATGATGCTTTGAATAGCAACAAGAAAGCTGTAGGTGATAAAGGAAAAACAACAGAAAATGAAGATGTCCCAGCTATGCTGAGAAAAGTTGGTTCACCTATTTTTAAAGCATGTGAAGTAGATTTCAGTGAAGAAGAGGTGATCATAAAGCAAGAAATTGCTGTTTAAGATAATGAGAAGAAAAATGCTGAAAAAACTCCAACTTCTAAAGCTGAAAAGAAGCCCATGGCCAACCAAGATTCCAAGACACCTGTTAAGGAAATGAAAACTGAAGATGCAAGAAAGAAGAAGAAGAATAGAAATGGAAATATTGGGAAAAACAAAAGCAACATTTTTGCTTAAGTTGCAGATGCTCCAAGAAAACAATTTATGAGACAAACCTTAAGTCCGACATTAAAATGTAAAAGAGTTTTTCATAGCTTAATATATAGTAAGATATTTGTGTAGTGTTCACTTGTGTTGTTGTGTTGTTATGTGTTGCTCCGTTTCCGTCACCTACGCTGGCGCGCAGTGGCCGTAAATTGTAGGCTTTCGAGGCCAATTTGAAGCTTCGGAAGGGTTTGGGTTTTTCTGCTTGTGCGACGTGCGAACACGATCGTAGCTGAAAATTGGCCCGGATAAATCCAAACTACTTTTGTTAAATTTAATATCCACCAGATGTGGCCTCTTAAATAATTAATTGGATTTTGATAAGAATAATTATATTTGATTTGAATAGTAATATGATTCATTTATGAATTGATTTATTAATCAACTAATTAATTAACACGTTAATAATTACATAAAATAACGCACAAATTTCCTCGATCCTATATAATATTATTATAAGGCCTAGGGTTAATGTTTCCTCGAAATAAAACACAGTGCCTCGTAAACATAAAATTTAATATTTCCTTGTTTTCTGGTGATAGTTTTCTGGTGATAGCTTTAAAGAGACGGTTTCTTCCACCTTACTCGAGAACTCTCTCTGATTATATCTTCTTTCGTTTATTTATAGTTTCTCACATGTTCTGTTATTTGCACAGACGGCTGATTTGTTTGTACTATTCGCAGATGGTGTAACAACGTTATCTAACTCCAAAATCGACTTTGTCTTATGATTAGGACACTGGCTGCTTGAATGGCAAATTCGCAACCCTACTACTAACTTATAAGGTTCATATTTGGCCAGCTTTTGGGAACTTAATTAGAGAGATAAGCAGCCTCTCGGATTAGATCAAAGAGAACTTCACCAAAATTATCACGCCATGCACAATGTGTAAATCGTTTCTCCTATGTTTTATATTTTTGATGTTACCTCAGATTCCAAATATTATATCATTAATAATAATAATAATAATTATTATTAACCTAACCTTTCTATTTAAGAAAATATTTACAATTATATCATTATTAATAATAATTATAATATAATTATTTTATTTTATTAAACAGAGACTTGGAGGACAAACAGAGAACATATCGTGTTTTTAGTTCAATAAGATAAATAATGTTTTAAGTTGAAAAATAACGGTGAGAAGAAAACACAAGAAAGAATTAGAAATAGAATTTTCTGAGTCTATCTTGGCATATATACTTATTTCTGATTTATATAACTTAAAAGTGAGAGGTAAATGATGTTGTCATCCTTAATTTTAAGTACTTCCAGGGAAAATTTAACGCTTTTTTTAACATTTATAAATCATTCAAGAAAATATAAAAGTATTCTCCGCAAAATAAAAAATATGACAAAAGAATTCAAAAAAATAATTCTTGAATCCCCTGTACACAATTTAGTAAAAAAAAACTTCATAAAAATACTCTTCTTTCTAAGCAGATATTATCCAGTATGTTTGGTTTAATTATACCACGTGATAGTTTGTACACGTACTTCGTGAATAAGACCGAATGTAGCTTCATCTCGGCTCCTAAACCATCGAAAATAAGCAAACAACGTATGGACGAGTTTTCAAGAAAACGACCGTATGACCCCAAGTCCTATCTCTGTCAAAACACTTATTATATAAGTGTAATAAGAGTTTCTGAGTTAATACACTAAATATTTGAACACGTACAATTTATATACAATTTTTGCCATGTCTAAGCTAGGATTTATGCAGTCTTCATTTCTGTTTCTTGGGATCTTTATGCATGCCATTAAAATAACAGGTTTATCTCAAACATTTTATTTGTCGTGCATGTGTTTATAATAAATTTTATGTTTAAGTACCAAATTCGCATCTGAGATTCAACCTCGAGGCATCATTTGGCATCACTGATAGTACTCATTCTAAATGAGTTTAAACAGGGGTGTTAATTAACTTGGAGTATCAAAAGTTTTGAAATTTGAAAAATTTATTGACGGCAAATTTTTCGCTGGGGACAAAGATATAAAAATTAGATTTCAGTCAGTTTTATATTTGCAACCAATTTCGGTATATTTTAGTTTCTAATAATTTAAATTCTTTCGTGGAGGAATTTTTCCGCCGATGTTCAATAAATATATGTGACTGTTAGTGGTGATTTTGTAGAAGTGACCGACTGGTTATGGTTATTTTAAGGTGCGGTCGAAAGTTGTGGGTCACAAATCTACTTTTGTGTGTGTGTTATTTGAGTTGACTTTATAAGCAACCGTGAATATTCACTTTTAGCACGGTCACTTTTTAATCAATCATTTTTAGTCATATTTTCTTGTAGTGAATAAGCATGCCCCGAAAAGATTAAGGCAAAGGTAATCTGGTAATTTCACATATCATTGCTCCCGAAACAGGAAACAAAAAAAATGTTATGGAAATAACATTTTCCTTGAATTAATGCATGTGTATGAAATTTTTAGTAAAATACTAATCACTTCTTGCATGCCTGCATTTACAGAAGCACAATCAGTAGGTGTGTTATGGGAGAAACGGAAATAATTTGCCATCTCAACAGGCAACAATCAATCTGTTCAAAGCCAATCGAATCGGAAAGATAAGACTCTACGATCCAGATCAGGCAGCACTTCAAGCTCTCAGAGGAACAAGCATAGAGGTCATTCTTGATGTGCCGAACTCTGACCTTCAATCCCTTCAAGATCCCGCTGCAGCAAGAACATGGGTTCAAAATAATGTAGAAAGTTACACGCCAGGAGTAAATTTACGTTACATTGCTGTCGGAAATGAAGTTGATCCGAATCCAAACCGGGGTACTTCCCAATATGTTAGTTATGTTCTTCCGGCTATGAAAAATGTGCATGATGCAATTGTGGCAGCAGGACTGCAAAATCATATAGGTTTCCACCGCAACGTACTCAGGTGTCACTAATGGATATCCTCCGTCACAGGGTTCATTCCAAGATAGTGCAAAAGGGTTCATGGGGCCAATCATTCAGTTTTTAGCCCAAAACAATTTGCCACTGCTAGCAAATATTTACCCTTATATTAGCTTGCTAGGAAGTTCTCAGATAAGTCTTCAATATGCTACGTTTACATCACCAAATGTGGTCGTATCTGATGGCAGTCGGACATACTGGAACCTTTTTGATGCATTGCTAGATACTATGTA
>NW_027420637.1:0-120457 GCF_009905375.1 Apium graveolens | reverse complement strand
TCTTAGCTCGAGAAGGCGAGTTTTGAGGAAGAACACCATTCCGTTTGTGAAGGTTTTGTGGAAAAATCATTCTGAGAGAGAGGCGACTTGGGAGTTAGAAGAATCTATCCGTGAGAAATATTCGCATTTGTTCGAATCTAGTACGAGTATTTAGTTTCGTTTGATTCCGGGGACGGAATCCTTTTTAAGGGGGTATATATGTAATATACGTGAAATTTAATAATAATAATAATAATAATAGAAGTGAAGAATTTGATTTAATTTAGAATAAGAGTTATAAAAGAATTTGTTTTGATTTGGTAATTAGATTAGAAAAAGGAGTGATACATGATCTATATATAATCAGCACATCTCTTAAACAAGATTCACACATTATTATCAAAACCTTGAAATTTAATAGGCCGCCGAGGTGAAAAAGAAAAAAAAAAAAACAGAGAAGAGGCAGTGGATTCCCCAGAGAAGAGTAAGGCAGAGCAAAGTAGAGAGAGGCAAGGGACTAATAACGAAGATAGATTGTCATAGCTTTATAGTAAATCAAAAAGGTACTCTTTTATGTGTCATATGGTTAAGAATAGCATACACGCAATTCTTGTAGTATATTATTAGGTTAATATAATATTTGCTTTTGTTATTCGCGTGCTAGGTTCTACAACATCAACATCAACAAAGAATAAGTTTTAAGAATATTATATTATCTACATCATCTTGTGTGTGGCGTTCCCCTGTGTGTGTTTCTTTTATCATTTATCTTGTATATCAATTTAATGGTCTCTAGTTATTCAAGGTGTGTTTTTCATATTTTTCTTAACCATTAATATCATGCGGTGATTATTTTAATATAAGTTTATTTCATAATTAAATATTATTTTAGTTTGTTCTTTGATACATGATTTTATTTTATTTTTCCCCAAAGATTGTGCTAGCTGAGTTGTGTAATCAATGAAATGTCTTGTAATTTGCATCATAAAATACATAAATTAGATGTATATTTTGAGTCGTTAAAATTATGTAAGTTACTATATAAAAAGAATGTGAGCTATGTCACGTTTAGGTGAGGATGTACATATTTAAGGCCAAACAATGTCGCCAATGTCGAATTTACCGACTCTCTCGTTGAATCAACTTGGAGCGTTATGCTTGCTTCTGCTGGCGTGTTTACTTTCTTGCATTCCTCCATTCTAAATTTCTTTAAAATCTGCTCCGCATATTTTTTCTGAGACATAAAAATCTCGTCTTTGCTTTGCTTCACCTCGACTCCAAGAAATTATGACATTTGACCAATATCGGTCATCTCAAATTTGTTAGTCATAACATTCTTAAAATCATCAAACATACTAGGGTTGTGTCCTGTAAAGATCATGTCACCCATGTACAAGCACACGATCATAATATCCCCCTGAATTTATCTTCGTTTAGAGGGCATGCTCCTATGAACTCTTCACAAAACCATTTCTCTGAAAATATTCATCAACCCTTGTATTCCATGCTCGCGGAGCTTTCTTCAAACCATATAAGGCTTTCTTCAATTTGTAGACTTTATTCTCCTGGCCTTTTTGAACATATCCTGGAGGTTGTTCGATGTAGACTTCTTCTTCGAGATAACCATTTAGAAATGCTGATTTGACATCCATCTGAAAAATCTTCCACTGATTCTGAGCTGCAATTGTTGTTAGAAGTCGTATGGTATTAACTCTTGCAACTGGAGAGAATACCTCATCATAGTCAATGCCAAATCTCTGCTTGTAGCCTTTAGGCACCAACCTTGCTTTGTACTTTTCCACTACTCCATCTTAATTCATCTTGGTTTTATAGACCCACTTGACACCAATTGCTTTGTGTCCTTCTGGATGATCTGTGAGCTCCCATGTATCATTCTTCTTGATTGCGCCAATTTTTTCATCCATGGCTTTGTTCCATTTGCTTTCTTCAGAAGCCTCTTCAAATGTAACTGGATCACATTTATCCATTACACAAAAGAGAGAATAATCAAAGGATGTTTGTACCGGACTTGTTGCTTCATAGATATTATCTAGATTCCGCATCTTTCTCGGTTCTCCCCCTGAACTGTTGTTTCCTTTTGTTGATGGTGTTGATGCGGGAGTTTTTTAAGTTGGACTTTGGGGAGGAGTTGGATCATCATATCTGTCGCCTTCATTATTGGGGTTTTCACCGTCATCATCATCACCACTAAAGAATAAGCTGACAACTTTTCTTTCTTTCTCGCTCCATCTCCAGTAATCTGATTCATGAAACTCAACATCTCGAGAAATGATTAAATTCTTCGTGAGGGGATTATAGATTCTATACGCCTTGCTCCTTTTGTCATATCCGGTAAAGATGCATTTCTCGCCTTTATCATCCAGCTTCTTCCTTTTCTGATCGGGAACGTGGGCATAAGCAATACACCCAAAAATTCTGAGATGTCCAACTGATTGTTAGCTCTGATGCCACTTGTTGGAAATGACTTAGGTTTTTCGGCTTTGTTACAAGTAAATAAATACGTTTATAAAGTTTAAGATATTACATATAATTTACCACATATTTATTATAATATCTAAATTAATTTATAGGTTTTGTTATAAGTTATAAAGTTTAAAATATTAGCGTCCCACTAGATACTTAACATTAAAATATAAAATAGAAAGTTCGGCATCCACTCTTATTTACGGGAGTTTCATAACTTATTTAGAAAAAAAAAATTCTGAATAAAAGTTCACACATTAAATTTTTAAAAAAAAAATGAGTTCATGAACTATATTAGATAAGAGTTTGAAATGTTAATAATCTACTCAGGTAGCATGATTTACCACATATTTATTATAATATTTAAAATAATTTATGAATGTTGCAAAACATATCCCAAAAACATGTTTAGCATATATACAAAATGCACATTAATAAATCTAATATTAAATGTGAAATAAAATTATTATTTGTTCTCAATTATCATAAGTTCATGATTTAGTATACATAAATTTTTTTTGAACATGTATCATACTAAAAATAAATATATAAATTAGTTTATATATAATAATAACTTTATAATGATAATTACTTGAGAATATCAGATAATTTATTTAATCCTTATTTTTAGTGTGAAGCAAAACCTTATAAAACAATATTTTCTTGTGACATCCTTATTTTTTATTTTCACGTCATACATTAATTAATATTATATATTACGATTGAATTATATATAATTTATAGTAATATGAGACGTCGTATAAGTTAAAGTTGTTATGTAATTTGCAATTTTTGTCAAAAAATAAAGAGCACTCATGCCTTAAATAATTTAATGTCATAATCAAAACAAAATTTGATTTACAAATTTGATATTTGTACATATAATATTTTTTCATGTGTCAAAATGCATTACTTTTTGTCCATTTAATTACTACTAACGAAAAGGAAGAAAAAGGGGATAAATTTTACACCAATTTATTTATATTGATGCATTATTGTGGGTATCATGTATGTTACATAATATAAATAAAATACTTAACTATTACATATTTTTAAAACAGACAGGATCATTCTACACAAAATAGAAACCATACTCATTATTATTAGTTTAACAAACCCTAGAGTAACTAGTATTATTATTGTAATTGTTGATATTATTTAAAATAAAATATTAGTGGAGGACTTAGTTTGGCACCAAATTCTGAGAATCCAAAAGCTAGGTTCAGATACTAGCCTTGGCTTACCTTTCTCGTTAGGAGTTGAATTCTTGTTGAGTCCAAACTTCCCAGCATGACTAGCAAGTGTTCTATGGGGGAAGTAGTTTCTTGATATTGCTGTCCATTGTCCTTTTCCCTCTTCTTATATTCCTCTCAAGACTAACCTGATGTATATAGTGAAATTAATTAATAAACAAAATAATATAGGCTACTATAAACTAAATTAACCCACACATATGAATGTATGCTAGCTTATGCCTATTATCTCAACATGATTTGCAACTCGTAATAATATTAAAAAATTAATATTAGAATTATATCAATAATTGAAGAAATGATTGAAAATAACTAAGAAGTAAACATACTACCTGTATTCCTTGTAAGACCATGGTGCTAGCCTTTTCTTGGGCAGAGGAATCACTCTTGTATTTCCACCAGATTGGTCATGGGAAGTGTTTGAGTTTTGAGAGCACAAATCCATAGGTGTTTACAACTTTTCTTATATCATAAAATGAGATAAAATATCATTAGATGTAAATATTAGTGAAAACAAAGATGTGAGTAGTGTGAACTTATATAGGTACTTTGAGGGTCTAGAATTAAATACTGTATACGTGTTTATAACAACAGATATGGATTGTAGATATGGCCGATACGTGTTTATAACAACATATATCGATTGTAGGTATAAAGTCCCACCGTTCTAGAGATTAAATTCTCATCCATAATATATTATTTTATTTATATTTTTTAAACAAATTCGTGATAAATATATTTATTAATTAAAAACTTATCAAAATATATGAATGTATTAGGTTAAAAAAATTATATTTACCTTGTAAATAACTAAAATATTGACCATCTGTGTTGTTCACACAAATATAGTAAAAATTTATTATGGTTTTGAACCTCCGATTTTTCTTTGATAATATATACCCAACCTTTCCTCTTAAATCATCAATAAATGTTAGGTATTACCTCCAAGAGATGGAATATCAAACGGACCACCTATATATGTGTGAACTATCTCCAATGGCCTCCGGGCTCTCCATGATTTTCCAACGGGAAAACTTTGTCTGTGTTATTTCCCCTTCACACATGCTTCACACAAATTTTTCGGTTCGTTGATGTCTGGAAAACCGTCCACAATCTTTGTCTTTGAAAATAATTTCCAACCAGATAATTCCAAATGACCATATCTCAAGTGCCACAGTCACGAGTCATTTTTAATGACCGACTTTAAGCACTTATGCACTTTCGTCTGCATATCAAGTGTGAACAGAAGATTCTTTGACATCTCCACATCTGTAATTAATTCTTGAACCTCATTTCTGATATGAGAGAATTATCCTGCATCATAATATTATACCCTTTTTTCACAAGTTGGCCAAGACTGATGATATTATTTTCAAAGCAGGTATATAATAAACATCATTTATATACTTTTTCTCATCATTCTTTGACACAATTGTAATTGTACCTTTTCCTTTGACCGGAATTTTTGACGAATCACCAAAAGTAACTTCCACATTGATGGTCTCGTCTATCTCCGTAAATAAATCTTTATGACCAGTCATGTGATTGTTGGCCCCTCAGTCAAGATACCAAACATTCTTCTTGCTTTCCTCGTCTCTTTTATAAGTGAGGAACATTTTTATCTTCTTTTGCAGCAGCAAAATGACTTCTTTCTTCCACCTTTGGTGCTCTACACTCATAACTGAAGTGACCAAATTTATTATAATTATAAGATTGAAATTGAGATTTATCACCTCATTGCAATCCACCCCTTCCTGGCCTCTAAAATTTTGACCACGACCAGATGATTGAAAACCTTCAGAATTCTGGCCTCTGTTAAAAGAATGTCTTCCACGTCCTCGTCCACCTCGGTAACCACCTCTAAAGCCACCTTTTCCACATACAGAACCGCTACTGCTAGAACTGTCACCAATGGATACTTTACTTTGCAACGCCTTCTCGAGATGGCTTGCATCATCATACTGGTTCATCCGCTGCTCGTGAGCTTGAAGTGAACCTACGAGTTCATCAATGGAAATTGTGAACAAGTCCTTTGACTCCTCGATAGAAGTAACAACGTAATCAATTTCCTTGTCAACAAATGGAGTAATTTTTCCATTACCCGAACATCATCGAGACTTTCCCCGTTTCTTTTTATCTCATTTGTCACCATTTTCAAACGCGTAACAAATTCACCAATATTTCCAGAATTTGTCATCTTTAAATTTTCAAACTCCCAGCGTAGCACTTGGAGCCGCACCTTTTTTAACTTTTTCAACTCCTTGGAATGATTTTTCCAAAATCTCCCACGCACTCTTTGATGTTTTTTCCTCCGAAAGTTTTTCAAAGGTGGATTCATCATCACCTTGAAAAATCGTGTATAACGCATTTTTGTCTTTTTTCCGGGACTCCTTAAATACAGTTTTCTCGGTATTTGACAGAACTGCTTTAGCGGCTGCATCCGTGGGCTCGTCATACCCGCTTTTGACAATGTCCCAATTGTCTTAGGAACCGATTAACACTTTCATTTGAATACTCTAGTTCCTGTAATTTATACTCGTCAATTTTGGAATATTTGGTTGCACTGTCGTCGTCATTTTTCACGAACGGAATCTTAGCTCTGATGCCACTTGTTGGAAACGTAGATGGGAAGCCTTAGCTCTGATGCCACTCATCGTCATTTGCTTGTGAAGCCTTCGAGCTTGCCCGCGTGTGTGACGTGCGGACACGAATGTAGCGGAAAATTGGCCCGAATAATTACGGACTAGTTTTGCTAAATTTAATTTCCACTGGGCTTAGGCTTTTAAATTCTTAATTCGTTTTTTATTACGAATTATTATAATTAATTTGGCGTAATAATAATCTGATTCAGTTACGTATTTGATTATTAATTAACGCGTTTTATTTAATTATGCATTTTATTTAATTACGCGTGAAGTAGCGCACACGTTTATCTCGAGCCTATATAATATCGTATTAGGCTTAGGGTTAGGTATTCATTCGATATACAAATCACAGCCGAAATGATTTAGGTTTTTCGGCTTTGTTATAAGTAAGCAAATACGTTTATAAACTTTAAGATATTGCATATAATTTACCACATATTTATTATAATATCTAAAATAATTTATAAGCTTTGTTATAATTATTAAGTTTAAAATATTAGTGTCCCACTATATACTTAACATTGAAATATAAAATAGAAAGTTCGGCATCCACTCTTATTTAGGATAGTTTCATAACTTATTTAGAAAAAAACTTCTGAATAAAAGTTCACACATTAAAATTGGTTTTAAAAAAAATGAGTTCATGAACTATATTAGATAAGAGTTTGAAATGTTAATAATCTACTCAGGGAGCATGATTTACCACATATTTATTATAATTTTAAAATAATTTATGAATGTTGCAAAACATATCCCAAAAACATATTTAGCATATATACAAAGTGCACATTAATAAATCTAATATTAAATGTGAAATAAAATTATTATTTTCTTCTCAATTATCTTAAGTTCATGATTTAGTATACATAAAATATTTTTGGACATGTATCATACTAAAAATAAATATATAAATTAGTTCATATATAATAATAACTTTGTAATGAAAGTTACTTAAGAATATTAGATAATTTAGTTAATCCTTATTTTAAGTGTGAAGCAAAACCATATAAAACAATATTTGCTTGTGACATCCTTATTTTTTATTTTCAGGTCATACATTAATTAATATTATATATTACGATTGAATTATATATAATTTATAGTAGTATGAGACCTTGTATAAGTTAAAGTTGTTATCCAACTTACAATTTTTATCAAAAAATAAAGGGCACTCATGCCTTAAATAATTTAATGTCATAATCAAAACAAAATTTGATTTACAAATTTGATATTTGTACATATAATATTTTTTTCATATGATTTTTTTCATGTGTCAAAATGCATTACTTTTTGTCCATTTAATTACTACTAACCAAACGTAAGTAAGAAAAAGGGGATAAATTTTACACCAATTTATTTATACTGATGCATTATTGTGGGTATTATGTATGTTACATAATATAAATAAAATACTTAACTATTACATATTTTTAAAACAAACAGGATCATTCTACACAAAATAGAAACCATCCTCATTATTATTAGTTTAACAAACCCAGAGTAACTAGTATTATTATTGTAATTGTTGATATTATTTAAAATAAAATACTCCTGGAGGACTTAGTTTGGCACCAAATTCTGAGAATCCAAAAGCTAGGTTCAGATACTAGCCTCGCCTTTTCCTTTCTCGCTAGGAGTTCAATTCTTATTCAATCCAAACTTCCGAGTATGACTAGCAATTTGTGCAGGTGTTGTAGGTGTTGTATGGGGCAAGTAGTTTCTTGATATATGTTAGACTTTATTTAATTTAAACGTATTTAATATCGATGTGTCCGAATTGTTTAGGAAATAAACCAGTGTTTATTTATGAACGTTGGAATATTTTGAATAAGTCAAAGTAGTTGATTGCTTTTAGGAGAGTAGTGGAGGAAAACTAGGATCAGCACCTAATTTGTATGAACGTGTTTAGAGTTTTGCTATTATGTACTCTGTATTTCCATTTTCTGTTATCAATAACAAAGTTGCAAGTTTTCCATATATGTGATCATTGATTCAGTATCTTTATTTTCAGTTTAAATCTTATATCTGGTATCAGAGCTACTACACGTATCTTTCCTGCTAACGAAGATGGAGTCGAAGGCGGAGTCAAGCAGAAGTAAGAAAGGGAACTATGGACTAAGTTATCCAATGCTTACTAAGACAAATTATACGGTTTGGGCTTTAAAATTGAAGGTGATTATGCAGGCTTATGGAGTCTGGGATGTCGTCGAGCCTAAAGATCCAAAGGCTCCCATTGAAGAGAAAATAGATGAAAGAGCATTGACTATCGTCTACCAAGGGATCCCGGATGACATACTGTTGGCTTTGGCCGAAAAGAAATCATCCAAGGAGGCCTGGACAGCGATCAAGATTATCAGTCAAGGTGCAGACAAGGTCAAGAAAGCCAAGGCGTAAACACTTAAAGCAGAGTTTGAGGCACTAAAGATGAAGGACTAGGAACACATCGATGATTTCTGTATGAGACCTAATGGTCTGCTCACTAACATCAGATCATTGGGAGAAATAATAGGTAAGGAATATGTCATGAAGAAATTTCTAAGAACCGTGCCAACCAGATTTTTGCAAATTGTATCAGCTATTGAGCAATTTGGGAATCTGGAAGCCATATCGGTAGATGAAGTCACAGGCTCATTGAAGGCTCACGAGGAGCAAATACAATTACAAACGGAGACCAGTGAAGGACCACAACTGCTTCTAACCGAAGAAGAGTGGTAGAAGAAAGAAAATAAGACAACAAACTCCTTTTAACACGAGAAGATTGGTTAAAGAAGAATGGGAAAAACACTTCTCCAGGTGGTTAATGATTATCGAGTGAAGGACAGTCGAAATATTGTTCGTGACAGGAGTCAGGTCAAATGTTTTAACTGTTGAGCTTATGGTCACTTCGCGGTGGAGTGTCAAAAGCCAAGGAAAAATAGGCCACAAAGGGGTGAAGTGAACTTGACACAACTGACAGATGATGAACCTGCCTTGCTCATGGTTGTTTGAAAGAAAATTGAAGAAGAGGTGATCATGTTAACCGAGAACGAGGACTCGAAAATTGGCAAAGGAGTAGAGGAAAGTATATGGTATCTAGACAACGGGGCTAGTAACCATATGACAGGATGTCGTGAAAAGTTTAAGAAGCTGGACAAAAAAATTAAAGGAGAAGTAAAATTTAGAGATGGTTCGAGGGTCAAGATTAAATGGTAAGGTTCTATTAAAATCAAGTGTAATAATGGTGAAACGAGAGACTTGCACGGAGTATACTTCATACCAACATTGCGAAGCAATATCATTAACTTGGGGCAGCTGTGAGAAGAAGGAAACCGGGTTGTATTGAGTGGAGAACATTTGTGGCTTTATGATAGGTGTGGAATACTTCTTATGCAGGTGAAGAGATCTGGAAATCGTATATATAAAATTCAAATTAAAGAAGCCCGAAACAGATGCTTACTGACACAAGGTGAGGAGGCTCCGTGGCTATAACACAAATGCCTGGGCCATGTAAATTTTAAAGCAATGAATGTGATGTGTAAAAATCAGATGGCACATGGTCTACCTTCACTAGTTCAGCCCAAATAAAATTACAGCAGATGTCTCATGTCAAAGCAAACTCGTAAGCCATTTCCCTCTAAAACTAGTTTTGTTGCAAAGCACGGTCTTGAATTGATTCATATCGATTTGTGTGGACAAATAACACCATCTACCCCAGCTGATAATCAATTTTTTATGCTTACCGTTGATGATTATACACATATGATGTGGGTTTACATGTTAAAATCAAAATCTGAGGCTTTAAAAAATTCAAGCTGTTAGTTAAAAATGGGGCAAAACAGGGCATACAGGTTTTGAGATCTGACCGGGGGGAGAATTTTGCTCTAAGAAGTTCGAAACATTTTGCAATGAACATGGGATTTTGAGGCACTATACAGGGCCCTACACACCAAAACAAAACGGTGTTGTAGAGCGCCGTAATCGAACCGTTGTAGCTATGGCGAGGAGTATATTAAAAGAGAGACAAGTTCCAGCAACTTTTAGGGGGAGGCTGTCAGGCAGGTTGTTTATATGTTAAACAAATTACCCACACGAGCTTTGTCATCTATTACACCACATGAGGTCTGGTTCGAGAGAAAACCAAGTGTTACATCATTAAGGGTATTCACTTGCACATCGTGGATGAAGGTTCCTACACAACATACCACTAAATTGGATGATAGAAGCAAGCTTGTAGTGCATTTTGGCAGAGAACCACTGTAATATAAGTGAAATTTAATAATAATAATAATATTAATAATAATAATAATAATAATAATAATAGAAGTAAAGAATTTGATTTAATTTAGAATAAGAGTTATAAAAGAATTTGTTTTGATTTGGTAATTAGAATAGAAAAAGGAGTGATGCATGATCTATATATATAATCAGCACGTCTCTTAAACAAGATTCACACATTATTATCAAAACCCTGAAATTTAATAGGCCGTCGAGGTGAAAAAGAAAAAAAAACAAAAACAGAGAAGAGGCAGTGGATTCCCCAGAGAAGAAGAGTGAGGCAGAGCAAAGTAGAGAGAGGCAAGGGACTAATAACGAAGATAGATTGTCATAGCTTTATAGTAAATAAAAATGGTACTCTTTTATGTGTCATATGGTTGAGAATAGCATACACGCAATTCTTGTAGTATATTATTAGGTTAATATAATATTTTCTTTTGTTATTCGCGTGCTAGGTTCTACAACATCAACATCAACAAAGAATAAGTTTTAAGAATATTATATTATTTACATCATCTTGTGTGTCGTGTTCCCTGTGTGTTTCTTTTATCACTTATCTTGTATATCAATTTAATGGTCTCTAGTTTATTTAAGGTGTGTTTTCATATTTTCTTAACCATTAATATCATGCGGTGATTATTTTAATATAAGTTTATTTCATAATTTAATATTATTTTAGTTTGTTCTTTGATACATGATTTTATTTTATTTTTCCCCAAAGATTGTGCTAGCTGAGTTGTGTAATCAATGATATGTCTTGTAATTTGCATCATAAAATACATAAATTAGATGTATATTTTGAGTCGTTAAAATTATGTAAGTTACTATAGAAAAAGAATGTGAGCTATGTCACGTTTAGGTGAGGATGTACAAATTTAAGGCCAAACATACGTTATTTAAATAAGTATTTGTTTTGCTTAGTTTTATTATGACTTGTATTATTAGTAAATTAATAGAGTAATATGTTGTTATATTATTATTTGGTCAGGTGATTAATTGGTCAGGTGATCTGGTTACCATCAGTTACGAGTTAGAGAGGGGGATATTCCGAAGATTGCATTTTGCACCCGTTATGGTCATTATGAGTTTCTCGTGATGTCCTTTGGGTTGACGAATGCACCAGCGGTATTTATGGATTTAATGAATCGGGTCTTTCATGATTATTTGGATAAATTCGTGGTGGTCTTCATCGATGATATCTTGATATACTCTAGGAGCAGAGAGGAGCATGAGGAGCATTTACGTACTGTACTTGAAATTTTGAGAGAGAAGAAGTTGTTTGCGAAATTTTCCAAGTGTGAATTCTGGTTGGAGGAAGTGGCATTCTTGGGGCATATTGTATCTGGTAGGGGCATTGAGTTGGATCCTGCGAAAGTCGAGGTTATTACTAATTGGCCCAGACCTAGCAATGTGACGGAGGTGAGGAGTTTCTTGGGTCTGGCAAGTTACTACAGGCGTTTTGTGGAAGGTTTCTCTTCCATAGCTTTGCCATTGACTCAGCTAATGAGGAAGGGAATTAAGTTCGAGTGGAATAATGATCGTGAGAAGAGCTTTCAAGAGTTAAAGAAGAGGTTGGTGTCTGCTCCAATACTTGTGTTGCCATCAGGGAATGGAGGTTTTCAGGTTTATAGTGATGCTTCTAAGAGAGGATTGGGGTGTGTGCTTATGCAGCATGGGAAAGTGATTTCTTACGCCTCTAGGCAACTTAAACCTTATGAGGTGAACTATCCTACCCATGACTTGGAGTTAGCGGCTGTGGTATTTGCTTTGAAGATCTGGAGATACTATCTTTATGGAGAGACTTGTGACATCTTTACTGATCACAAGAGTCTCAAATACATATTTACTCAGAAGGAGCTTAACATGAGGCATCGGAGGTGGCTTGAACTTCTTAAGGATTATGATACAAATATTCAATACCATCCGGGGAAGGCGAATGTAGTGGCAGACGCTCTTAGTAGGAAGAACTTGGGGAGTGTTGCATCTCTCATTACTCAGCCGTACCTTATTTCATATTTTGAGCGCTTGGGTGTTGAGTTGTATGTTAGAGGATCAAGTGG
Source organism: Apium graveolens (assembly GCF_009905375.1). Taxonomy (NCBI): domain Eukaryota; kingdom Viridiplantae; phylum Streptophyta; class Magnoliopsida; order Apiales; family Apiaceae; genus Apium; species Apium graveolens. The sequence continues at coordinate 107,782 of NW_027420637.1, read as the reverse complement.
TAGCATTGCAAATTTGAAAGTGGAACTGAATCTTGTTTCAAGGGTTAAGGAAGCTCAGAAGGATGATACAGGTTTGAAAGCTATTAGATCTGAGGTGGCAGGTGGCAAGCAAAAACACTTTCGTGTTGATGATGAGGGCATGATATGGTTGGGTGGGAAATTGTGCGTGCCCACAGACCCGACGATTCGTGAGAAAATTTTGAAGGAGGCTCATAGTTCTTCATTTTCTATTCATCCAGGTTCCACTAAGATGTATGGAGATTTGAAGAAGCACTTTTGGTGGAGTGGAATGAAGAGAGATATAGCAGAATTTGTGGGAAAATGTCTTACATGTCAACAAGTGAAGATAGACCATCAGAGGCCTAGTGGATTGTTGCAGCAGCTAGATATTCTAGTTTGGAAGTGGGAAAACATTACTATGGATTTTGTGACTCATTTGCCGAGGACTTTCGAGAAGAACGATGTCATATGGGTGGTGGTTGATAGACTTACTAAGTCCACTCACTTCTTGCCTATTAGAGAGACTACTCATGTTCATGAGTTGACAGAGATTTTTCAGCGAGGTATTGTTAGAGTGCATGGTGTACCTGTGTCGATAGTTTCTGATAGGGATACGAGATTTACATCGCGGTTTTGGAAGGGTTTCCAACATGCTTGGGGTACAAGGCTTAATTTTAGTACAACTTATCATCCAACGACCGATGGATAATCGGAGAGGACGATTCAGACATTGGAAGATATGTTGAGGGCTTGTGCTTTGGAGTGGTAAGGTGATTGGGATAAACATTTGTATCTTGTCGAGTTTGCGTATAATAATAGCTGGCACGCGAGTATTGGTATGCCACCATTTGAAGCTTTATATGGTAGGAGGTGTAGAGCACCATCTTGTTGGGATGAGGTTGGAGAGAGAGTCATTGAAGGACAAGAGCTAGTTAGAATCACTAATGAGAAGGTGGAGAAAGTTAAAGAAAGTTTAAAGGAAGCTCGATCTCGTCAAAAGAGTTATGCGGATCAACATCAGAAGTTTGGTGGATTTGAGCCAGGTGATCATGTGTTCTTGAAGGTGTCTCCTTGTAAGGGTGTGAAATATTTTGGTATGAAGGGAAAGCTTAGTCTAAGATATATTGGCCATTTCGACGTTATGGAGAAAGTAGGGGAAGTATCTTATAGAGTTGGGTTGCCACCACAACTATCTCATGTGCATAATGTGTTTCATGTGTCTGTTTTGAGGGGCTATAAATATCATCCATTACACGTAGTTCAGTATCCATTGCATAAGATTAGAGAAGATCTTTCTTGTGAGGAAGAAGCTGAGACTATCTTAGCTCGAGAAGGGCGAGTTTTGAGGAAGAACACCATTCCGTTTGTGAAGGTTTTGTGGAAAAATCATTCTGAGAGAGAGGCGACTTGGGAGTTAGAAGAATCTATCCGTGAGAAATATTCGCATTTGTTCGAATCTAGTACGAGTATTTAGTTTCGTTTGATTCCGGGGACGGAATCCTTTTTAAGGGGGTATATATGTAATATACGTGAAATTTAATAATAATAATAATAATAATAATAGAAGTGAAGAATTTGATTTAATTTAGAATTAGAGTTATAAAAGAATTTGTTTTGATTTGGTAATTAGATTAGAAAAAGGAGTGATACATGATCTATATATATAATCAGCACATCTCTTAAACAAGATTCACACATTATTATCAAAACCTTGAAATTTAATAGGCCGCCGAGGTGAAAAAGAAAAAAAAAAGAAAAACAGAGAAGAGGCAGTGGATTCCCCAGAGAAGAGTAAGGCAGAGCAAAGTAGAGAGAGGCAAGGGACTAATAACGAAGATAGATTGTCATAGCTTTATAGTAAATCAAAAAGGTACTCTTTTATGTGTCATATGGTTGAGAATAGCATACACGCAATTCTTGTAGTATATTATTAGGTTAATATAATATTTGCTTTTGTTATTCGCATGCTAGGTTCTACAACATCAACATCAACAAAGAATAAGTTTTAAGAATATTATATTATCTACATCATCTTGTGTGTGGCGTTCCCCTGTGTGTGTTTCTTTTATCACTTATCTTGTATATCAATTTAATGGTCTCTAGTTTATTCAAGGTGTGTTTTCATATTTTCTTAACCATTAATATCATGCGGTGATTATTTTTAATATAAGTTTATTTCATAATTAAATATTATTTTAGTTTGTTCTTTGATACATGATTTTATTTTATTTTTCCCCAAAGATTGTGCTAGCTGAGTTGTGTAATCAATGAAATATCTTGTAATTTGCATCATAAAATACATAAATTAGATGTATATTTTGAGTCGTTAAAATTATGTAAGTTACTATATAAAAAGAATGTGAGCTATGTCACGTTTAGGTGAGGATGTACATATTTAAGGCCAAACATACGTTATTTAAATAAGTATTTGTTTTGCTTAATTTTATTATGACTTGTATTATTAGTAAATTAATAGAGTAATATGTTGTTATATTATTATTTGGTCAGGTGATTAATTGGTCAGGTGATTAATTGGTCAGGTAGTACATGTCCTCTCAATTTTAATACTATTTCGGGGACTTATACATTTTGGGGTAATAGTTAGTTTATCAATTAAATTATTTACATGATCACCTTTTCGTATCGCAATAGACTAGAATACAATGATGTAGTTTTGTTCAGCCTAGTTGATTATCATGTGTCAAAACTGTACTGTATAGGTTAGTTACATGATTAAAGGTTACATAAATAGATTTTAAGTAGTAATGATTAATTATTAAATGATTAAATAAAATGCATATTAATCATAAATTATAATTTTGTATTTAGATTGCGGGTCGGGGATTTACCGGATTGTTTGCGGATCTTGATAGTATTTTAGTTTCGATATTCCAAGTACGGACTCTGTCCCCTTTTTATTCAGCGCTACTCCACTTAGCATTTAGAAATATTTGATTAGTTCAGTTCTTCTGTATCCTGCTCATTCAATATTTGATTTGACTTTTTCTGACTTCCGAAAATTATTTTAAAATTGATTTGGAAATTTTAAATATCTGTTTATGCGGTTTTCAAAATTTATCAATGACACCCTCTATTTTGGAAATTCAATTATTTGTCTGAGATGATTTTAAATTCTGCGAGAATTATTTTATTTGGACCCTCACTACAAGAAAAACACGATCATACAACACCCATCACACAACGCTTGGCCGAAAAAGTGTTGCCCAGAATTTTTATACAACAGTTTTTCAAAAATCAAAAAACAGGTGTTGGCTGATATATATTACTACAAGCAAAACAAAACTGTTGTCTAGTAAAACAAGTCAGACAAATCTTTTCATAAACCTCATGTTGTGTGAATGACAAACTTATAGCATTACCACAACGCTATAAAATCCATTGTCTAGTTCTTAGAGCCAGACAACACTTTCTAACATCATGTTGTGCAAGTGAGTAAGTTTGCACAACGGTTTTTAAATGATATGTCTGAAAGATATTGAGACAACGTCTCAATTAACAGTTGTAAAAATGAAACAAGTGTTTTTTCTGTTGGTATTTTAAGATGGTGTCAAACAACGTACAAGTATAAGTGTTGTCTGAATTAAAAACGAGATACAAGTGTTTTTCTATGTTGTAGATTATACTTTCAGACAATGGGCTAATCAATAAAACCGTTGTCTTACTCTGGTGATTTTTTTATAAAACATTACCAGAAGCAAAGCAAACGTGCCAAACCAAAGGCAACAAGGAAAACCATCCAAACCAGATGCAACAAGCAAATCAACCAACAATCAAGAACTGAAAATAAATAGCAGAACCAAGCCAAAGTTATTATGCATGTTCATACAAAGTATAGTAATTGAAAGTACAAATAAAAATACTTCAAGAAAGTTGAATTAGTTCATCAACATCCCGCATGTAACTATCCATGTCATCACCACTATCATCTATCTCGGGAAAATTGGGCATGAAACAGTCATTCTCGAGTTCCACTTCGACGGATTCCTCATCTGCATCATCATTATCTTCATGGTACTTTTTCTCGGGCAATTTCAACACCACCGACCATAATTTTTCAGAGGGATCGTCGATATAACAAACTTGTTTAACATGTTTTGCTAAAATAAATGGATCATTCAAAAAACCCAACCTATTCAAATTAACCGATGTATATCCCAAGTCATCGACCTTAATCCCTTTGTTTATATCTACCCAATTGCAAAGAAAAACAGGGACCCTAAAGTGATTATAGTCCAACTCCCATATACTTTTTATAACTCCGTAATATATATGTGATATGTGCGCAATATTTTGATCATTACCCTGCACAACCATTGTGTCTGCTTCTACACACACACCACTGCATTGAACTTGACGCATATCATCACGATCCTTGGTACTAAAGGTAACACCATCCATTCTGTAGCCACTGAATGTAGGAACATCCTTGTTGGGCTCATCTGCAATCCACCTTATCTCGGCCGATATCTCTTTTTCATCAGCCAAATTTGAAGCAATCTGAAAAAAAGGAATTCAAATATGTAAAATAATTCAGGTGAGGTAGTAAGTTATAAAACAGTGGGAAAAAAATACATCAAACGACGCACGTAATACCTTTTCCTTAAACCATTTTGGGAATGTCTCATTTTGCTTGTTTTTAAGCCACATTTCATCATTTTCATATTCCGGATATTTTGTCATTAAAAAGGCCATGTGTTCACTGCATTTAAAGATAAGCCAATATAAGTTGGTTGAACTAATAACAGAAAATATATATGCAATTTTTCAAGTAAAGAGAGAGAAAGTGTAAGAAGTTACTCAATATATGGCCTAACAGCAGTGGTATTTTGTAGAACACATAAATGTGCTACGTGCAAATCAGTACAGCTCGGGGTTATAAATGTTGCACCGGATAATGGCTTGCAAATAGAATCCTTGGTATGCCTACCTTTTTTTGGTACCCCAATTGTCACTTCTTCATTATCCACCAAACATTCAACTGCCTCTTCTGCAATATAGGCCTCAGCGATGCAACCTTCTGCACGAGCTCGATTCCTTATATATCCCTTGAATGTCTTCATGTATCTCTCAAAAGGATACATCCACCTAAGGAAAATTGGTCCACAAAGCTCGACTTCTCTTACAAGATGAACCGAGATATGAAACATTAAATCAAACAACGAGGGAGGAAAGTATTTTTCAAGCTGACAAAGAGTTTCTACCAGTTGCGATTGCATTTTCTCCAGTTTATCAACCTCAATAACTTTACTACAAATCGCTTTGAAAAATAGACAAAACTTGATAATAGTTTTCCTGACCTGTTTTTGTAGTGACGAGCGAATCGCAATTGGGAGCAAGTGATGCAAAATCGTATGGCAGTCGTGAGATTTCATTCCGGTAAGACGAAGATTTTCCATTGAAACCAGGTTCTGAATATTAGAACAAAAACCATCAGGCAACTTCATGCCAAGGAAGGATGAGCAAACAACCTTTTTTTCAGAATGGGTTAGATTCCAAGATGCCAATGGTAACTTCTCCTTTATCCCCGGAGTTTTTGGCCTTAGTTCTGTTCTAATCCCCATTTCAGCCATGTCAATGCGCACAGATTCCTTGTCTTTCGTCTTTTTTGGTATATTAAGCATCGTACCGAGTAAAGATTCACAAATATTTTTCTCGATGTGCATCACATCGAGAACATGTCGAACCGGCAAAAATTTCCAATACTCAAGTTCAAAAAATATAGAAACCTTCTTCCATACAGGTCGAGCATCACCTTTCTTCAATCGTGGTTGGCGTTGTGTTTTACCATAGACATGTCCCTTTAAATGTTGCACTCTTTCAAGTACCTCCTCTCCGGTTAATGGAACTGGAGCTATTTCTTTTTCTACGGTGTTATCAAAATCTTGTTTCTTCCGACGATAAGGATGATGAGGGGGCAACCACCTTCGATGCCTCATGACCACACACTTACGATAATTGACAAGCCTTGTAGCTTTTGTTTGATCAACACAGATAGGACAACCATTATACCCTTTGATTATATTTCCCGACAAGTTACCATAGGCTGGATAATCACTAATAGTCCATAACAAGATGCCTCTTAGCAAAAACTGCTCATTCTTGTAAGCATCGTACACTTGTTTCCCATGCCACAACTTTTTTAAATCATCTATAAGTGGTTGAAGAAACACATCAATATCATTTCCGGGTTGAGTTGGTCCAGATATCAACAAGCATAGCATTATATACTTCCGTTTCATACAAAGCCATGGTGGAAGATTATAAATTGACATCAAAACAGGCCAACATGAGTAATCAAGATTACAGCTACGAAAAGGATTGAATCCATCAGAAGATAGAGCTAACCGTAAGTTTCTAGGATCTGAAGAAAAGTCTGGCCACCTTGCATCGACTTCCTTCCATGTTTGTGCATCAGCAGGGTGTCTCAATTTACCATCCTTTAACCTTTCCCTGTCATGCCAAGTCAAGTCCTTAGATGTTTGAGGTGAGTTGAACAAATTCCTCAGACGTGGTATTAATGGAAAATACCATAAAACCTTGGCAGGAATCCCTTCCAATTCATCTCCGTTTTTGTTTAACTTCCATCGAGAGGCCTGACAAATGCGGCACTTCGTCTCATCTTCATCTCTCTCTCCACGGTATAGTAAACAATCATTCAGACATACGTGTATTTTTTCATACTCCATTCCCAAGGCACACAAGCTTTTTTTAGCTTCACTGAATGAAGAAGGAAATGTGTTGCCTTGTGGAAGCATAGACCCGACCAAAAGTAGCATTTCAGAGAAGCAAGTATCAGATATTTCATATTTTGCTTTCAAGTTATAAAACTTTACCAAAGCCTTCATCTTAGTGTATCCTTCACATCCTGGATAAAGAGGTTCATATTCAGATTGAATATGGTTAAACATTTCCGAGGAGTCCAGGGATACATCATCATTTCTACCGACTAGGATTTGATCTACCGATTCTGAACTGCCCGTCCCTTTAGTGGTAGGCTCACCTCCTTCTGTATTGCACTCTCCGTGCCAAATCCAACACTTGTACGTTTGATCGATACCATTGAGAAAAAGATGGTCCCTTACTTTTCGAGCATGCCAATGTTTACTATGTGCGCATTTTATACATGGACAACAAATTTTATTTTCACTAAATCCGTTCTCAAATGCACACAACAACAAATCCTCGACTCCTTTTTTGAATTGTTTTGTTCTTCTATCTGCCTTTAACCAAGACCTGTCCATCTGTTTTAATTCAAAATATGACACATAATTAGAAGTTACAACTAATGAGCTTAACACATAATTGTACTACTAATTGTACTTCTAATTACTACTAATTACTAACTGCAAATACAAATTAAATAAAAATTAACACTAAAACATTGCCCAAATATAATTAAGAACCCTAAAAATTTAATGAAATTAAACATAATGGAGATGAAGTAATTACCTTAACACTGACCCAATCAAAAAGATGAAGTTATGGTTTCAATCGAGTTTTTTTGAAGTTATTTTGATGAAGAGGATGAAGAGCTTGAGTGAAGAAATTGTGTGAAGAAGATGAAGAAATCGAGTCAAGAAATCGAGTGAAGAAGATGAAGAAATCGATTCAAGAAATCGAGTGAAGAAGATGAAGAAATCGAGTCAAAGGCTAGAAAATTAATGGCTTAGGACAAAGATCTGAGAGGTTTGAATGGCTTAAGACAAAGATCTGGGGCTATTAATGAGTACCACACATTTTGTGCTTTTTTTAACAAACAAGTTATATAACGATTTTTTAAAACAAACCGTTGTAAGGTCTATTATAATTAAAATAGAAACTTTAGTACGAGACTAAACACAAGTTACAAGTACCGGTCAAAACACCGGTTGACTTTTAAAATAACAAACCAAACACATTTATTTTTTTTTCAAAATTTTCTCATATCACTAAAACATATAGTTCTTAACATCCGTACGGTTGGATCATTCATAAACTTTTTAAAAAAAATAGAAACTTTAGTACGAGACTAAACACAAGTTACAAGTACCGGTCAAAACACCGGTTGACTTTTAAAATAACAAACCAAACACATTTATTTTTTTATCAAATTTTTCTCATATCACTACAACATATAGTTCTTAACATCCGTACGGTTGGATCATTCATAAACTTTTTTAAAAAATAGAAACTTTAGTACGAGACTAAACACAAGTTACACGTACCGGTCAAAATACCGGTTAACTGTTAAAATAACAAACCAAACACATTTATTTTTTTTTCAAAATTTTCTCATATCACTAAAACATATAGTTCTTAACATCCGTACGGTTGGATCATTCATAAACTTTTTTAAAAAATAGAAACTTTAGTACGAGACTAAACACAAGTTACACGTACCGGTCAAAATACCGGTTAACTGTTAAAATAACAAACCAAACACATTTATTTTTTTTTCAAAATTTTCTCATATCACTACAACATATAGTTCTTAACATCCGTACGGTTGGATCATTCATAAACTTTTTAAAAAAAATAGAAACTTTAGTACGAGACTAAACACAAGTTACAAGTACCGGTCAAAACACCGGTTGACTTTTAAAATAACAAACCAAACACATTTATTTTTTTATCAAATTTTTCTCATATCACTACAACATATAGTTCTTAACATCCGTACGGTTGGATCATTCATAAACTTTTTTAAAAAATAGAAACTTTAGTACGAGACTAAACACAAGTTACACGTACCGGTCAAAATACCGGTTAACTGTTAAAATAACAAACCAAACACATTTATTTTTTTTTCAAAATTTTCTCATATCACTAGAACATATAGTTCTTAACATCTGTACGGTTGGATCATTCATAAACATTTTTAAAAAATAGAAACTTTAGTACGAGACTAAACACAAGTTACACGTACCGGTCAAAATACCGGTTAACTGTTAAAATAACAAAACAAACACATTTATTTTTTTTTCAAAATTTTCTCATATCACTAAAACATATAGTTCTTAACATCCGTACGGTTGGATCATTCATAAACTTTTTTAAAAAAATAGAAACTTTAGTACGAGACTAAACACAAGTTACACGTACCGGTCAAAATACCGGTTAACTGTTAAAATAACAAACCAAACACATTTATTTTTTTTTCAAAATTTTCTCATATCACTAGAACATATAGTTCTTAACATCTGTACGGTTGGATCATTCATAAACATTTTTAAAAAATAGAAACTTTAGTACGAGACTAAACACAAGTTACACGTACCGGTCAAAATACCGGTTAACTGTTAAAATAACAAAACAAACACATTTATTTTTTTTTCAAAATTTTCTCATATCACTAAAACATATAGTTCTTAACATCCGTACGGTTGGATCATTCATAAACTTTTTTAACAGTTTATTGCAAGAGAATTTGAAAAAGCGCAAGATGGTTGACATGATAACGTTTGTTGATCCTGGGATGATAGGCGCACTTGGTTGTGGTAGTCCAGGAGAGAGGTCAAAATCCTTATCTATCAGATTCAGGAACGCTAAACCAGGACAAATTTTCCTGCTACCATATAATGCTGTGTTAGTACCTGTTATAATAAATAATATATTCCTTACTTAAAGATTGTTTTTTGTATATCATCATCTCTGTATGTTATTGTAAATTTTGTTGTTCATAAATTATCAGGAATCATTGGACGCTCACTGCTGTAAATCCAGATTCACAAACTGTTTATCACATGGACCCATTGAAGCGCAGGATTGCAACTGAAGAATGGACAGAAGTGATTGACAAGTGAGTACAATATTAAAATTTTATTTCAACTACAATCACTTTAATAATTAAATACAAATATGACTTACAATTGATCTATATTATATTTTCGTAGTGCCATCAAACTCTACCAGGAAAAAGCAAAGAAGTTCTTAAAGAAGAAAATATCTTGGGAGAATCTGGGGGTAAATATAGTATATTTTATCAATTTCTCTATTCTACAAGAATAGTGTAGCTAGACATATATAAAGTTTTTAATGTTCTCCAGGGGGTACCTGTCCAAACTGGGAGCAAAGATTGTGGTTTGTTTATAATGGGTTACATGAAAGAGATTTGTGCCGATATGGAATTAAAATTTCATGAGAAGGTAATGTTATAGTTATCTTTCTTTTTTCTATATCCAAGTGTATTGTGGTAAATAAATGTGATTTTTAGATCCATGTTTCAGTGGCTACGCAGAAGCAACCTAAGTTATGGCATGAAAGAACTGAACGAGATAAAGACTGAATGGGCAAAGTACTTCATGAAGAAGCATGCCACTTGAACTTGCATACAGTGCTGCTGGGTATTTTGAGTTGTGAACATATTTTGTGTTGAAATTTGGGAGTTCTAGTCATGGTAGTTAACTCTATTTAAACGTTGTTTCTAATTACTGGCGTTTTTGTGGATATGTTCACCTGAAAATATTTTGCTTTCTACTTGAATGGTCTTGTTTTGTTTAAGATAAAACTTGGTTATAAGTTAGTTCTTGGTTGCAATGGTTAAATATTGGTTTAGTGGATTCATGTAATGGAGGGTTGGTTGATTGTTGGTGTAATAGAAGGATTGATGGTTGATTGTTGGTGTAATGGTGACAATTTGCTTGTAATCTGAATGATAGTTTGGGTTTTAATTTTTATGGCATGTTCATTTTATAATGTTGTTGTGTTTAATTTTAATTTGAAAAACCATTGTTTGAGGAGCTTTTAGCCAATAAAGTTATACAATAACCATATTATATTGTGTCTCACACAACACTTATAAAGACCAAGCTCATCATGTTTTATAACATATAACAATGCTATTTAAAACTAAACATTGTTAAAAGAAGATTCACACAATAAAAAACCATTGTCTGAACAAAACTAACTATTATCCATTGTCCAACAATGCTATTAAGAATAAAAAGAATTATGCCTTGAAGACCACACAACACTTTCTACATTAAAATATAAGTGCAAAACATAATCATACAATACCAAGTGATAAAAAAATGTTGTATAAAGCAATTCCAACAATACAAATTTAAAATAAAGGTGTTGTCTGTATGGTTGTAAGACAACAAAATTTTATCTTTTGAAAATTGTGTGTTAAGGTGGAGGACAATAAATAATAAGGGTTGTGTGTTATGTTCTACTCCTAAACTTTTAGTAAGAACATACACAACGTTTTCAAGAGAACTTGTCTAAGTATACTTGTTACAACAGAATATATAGAAAATACTTGTTTGTTATGGTTGTAATACAACGGTGGTTATCGTTTGAATTGTGTGTTAAGGTAGAGGACAATATATATATCTGAATAAAGGTTGTGTGTTATGTTCTATTCTAAAACTCTTAGTGACCACATACACAACCTTTTTAACATTACTTATCTAATAAATCTTCTTACAACAGAATTTATGGAAAGACGTTGTTTGTTCTGGTTGTAATACAACGGGGACTCATTGTTGGTCGTTGTCTTCGATGACTCACACAACTGTTTCTAATCGTTGTCTGATCCATGTAAGAGACGGCGGCTCAATAGACAACGGGTTTTCAGGGAATCAGATAACGGGTTAAAACACTTGTCTGAGCCAGTTTTCCTTGTAGTGCCTTAGTGTGATTTAGAGTATACCGAGTTAACCATCTGTAGGGGTACTACAGCCATGTCATTGCGGCACCAGTGACATGACACTTCCGTGACAGTGTGATTGGTCACGGTGTATCCTTCTGTTAGCCCATGGGAGGACCTTTTGTGCATTTGATATTTGTTCAGGATACGTGGGTGCACCCAGAGTTTGATTTGTGATTTGATTTATGGTGACGTTGTATATGCCGTACACGTTATCCATTCTGTTGCACACATTAGGTACCCTATGATGTGTGTATTTGTATTTGTTCTGATCTCGGTATGAAATATCCTAACCCCTCGTTATTTCAGCCTTACTTATTTTAAAAATTGTTGATTTATTATAAATTACAAATTATTTATTTCTGATCTCTTTATTTTGTAAACTGTATTCTAAATCCGTACTGGGCATTTGGTTCATGCCATATTCTTTTTCTGGCAGGTGCTTAGGGGGATCTGGGACTGTGTGATGGAGAGCTACCCCAATTCGTTGATTAGGATTTCAGAATTTTATCTTTAATTAGACTTAATTATTTATTTACAGATTTCACATTTATATTATTGGTTTAGACTGTTTGGAGATTTAATATTATTTTTGAGATTTCGGACTGTTTAATTATTGTTTAGAAATATATTAGTGCTATGTTTGCAGGTTTTTGGATTTTAAGTAATATCTCCCTTAGAAGGGGGTGTTACAACCAGGCACCAAAGCGTACCGGTTATTCGATCCTGTTGCTCGAAAGATTCATATCAGTAGAGATGTGGTGTTCAATGAAGATAAGGGATGGTGTTGGGAGACTACAATCAATGTTGAAGCACCTGGAGGGGACAAATATATATTTGATTTTCCTGAAACAATTTTACATGATGTTACAAGTGAGCCCATAACGGTTCCAGAGGTTGAAATCGGGTCACCAAACACACCTTTGTAGCAAACTCAAAGTAGTTCTCAACTCGGCTCAACAAATACAGATGTACCTAGAGATGCATATGATGACAGTGTGACAACACGTAAGTTTCGGAGTCTTGATTATATTTATGATCACAAGACTGAAGTCGAAATGGCTGAGGAGGAATTATTATTGATGGGTATAGATGAGCCAGTATGCTTTGAACAAGCCATAAAAGAGCCTAAGTGGAAAGATGCGATGGACAAAGAAATAGAAGCTATCGAAAAAAATCACACCTGGGTACTCACAAATCTGCCGAAGGGTCACAAGGCCATCGATTTAAAGTAGGTCTTTAAGCTGAAAACTGATCAACATGGTGAAATCACAAAACACAAAGCCCAGCCCGGATTGCTGCAAAGGGTTATGTGCAGCGACATGGGATTGATTATGAGGAGGTGTTTGCACCCGTGAATTTACCACTAGCTTTGGCAGCCAAACATAATTGGGAGGTTCATCACCTCGATGTAAAATCAGCTTTTTTAAATGGAGTGTTACAAGAAGAAGTTTATATCTCTCAACCAAAGGGTTATGCAAAGGAAGGACGAGAACATATGGTTTATCGATTGATGAAAGCTTTATATGGTTTTTACCAAGCTCCACGAGCATGGTATGCACGGTTAAATCAGTATTTATTAACGTTGGGATTTATCAAATGCCCTTTTGAAAATGTCGTGTATATCAAACGTGATGGAGCTGGTTCGCAGATTGTTGGAGTCTACGTAGATGATCTAATTTTCACAGGGGCAAATATTTGAGACATCCTCAAATTCAAGGGGGAGATGGGTAGAGAATTTGATATGTCTGATTTGGGTAAGCTATCGTATTACGTGGGATTAGAGGTTGTTCGAGGCTGTGGTTTCATACAAATTCGCCAGTCATCTTATGCCAAAAAGGTACTCGAGCGAGCTGGTTTGGCTGAGTGTAACTCGGTGAAATATCCAATGGTTTGGGTCAGTTCAACTTTCCACACATCTTATATCTTTTGAAGCTGACATGATGTTGCAGAAATATCAGTGTTTCAGTCTAGATTTTCGTACTGAAGTTTCAGTAAGGTTTCTTAAAGATCAGCCTCTGCGAGTCAACAGATTACAGAAGGTGTTTGGAGCACCATAGTTAAGTAACAAGTAATAATCATGATTTGAAGACAATAACATGTTTTCTTCAAGAAAGGGTCAAGATGGCATAAAAACTTATGAAGTACTTGTATCACTGTTATATAAATCTGCTAATAAGAATCATTATTAGGTGTGCCGTAAATTATATAACTATCATCCACTTTATCTGAACTTAAACAGCAGCAAAGTTTGTACTTGGATACTGGTAGTACACAAGATGCAACCAGAACATCTCAAACTTTTGTAGTTCGACAAAATTATAAAAATACTAGCAAAACATGCTTAGGAAAACAAAATTGACATTTTTAAAATCAAGAACAACATGACAATACGTAATTTATTGATAATGATAAGACTCGGTGAAATCACAGGATTTTCGAGATGTTAGAATAACTGATGTCAACGTAATTATGGTATAGATGCCTGAAAGCATGTTCCAGGAGTTTTAATACTTCTTTAGGCACAAGGTTGATCAAAACTACATCTCTTTGTTGGCTTGAGTACGCGTTTCTACTGTCCCCAGTACAAAGTACTTCTTTTGATGTATGTTACAGTGTGTGATTTCTTTTGATTTTAGGTGCGTCGAGAGATGATTCAGAGTTGATTAAAAAATGTGACTTACCTAAATTAGAAATTACGTTTGTACTTGTTAATGCATCTCATCTTCGTAACTTGTTTTGATCAACTTATTTCAGCATATATGATGCATAAGAAGTTAAGAACGTCAACAGGATGAATTCAAGCCATACTTCTATTCACTTTTGCAGGCAAAAACGAAATGCTAGTATTCCTTTTATTATGATTTGCATTATTGAATTGAGAATCTTCAACTGGCCAAAGATATGGCTCTCAATCATTCTTAGGGAAACAGTAAGTTCTAAACTTGATTTCTTAACTGAAAAAGCCCGACTCTCTACGGACAAAATTACACACTACAGTCAGTGCAGCACCTAGAATGCCTTAAAAGGTTTATCATGGTAGTGAAGAAAGAGTATTAAACATAAGAATCATATCTTCGTACAAACTTTAATCTGTGATGCACTAAATCCCTTAAAAGGTTTATTTATGGTTAGTATGGTCTTTACCGTTACTTACCACTAGTGCATACCGAACATTTCTTGGGGGGCACTATATGGCATAGTTTCTAGAATCGGTTATGGCTATAAATAAATAAGATAAGGTGCCACTTTGATGAAATTTAAGTATTTATATCATAATTTATTTACGAGTAATGTCATGTGTACATAATTTTGTACAAAAAATTTGTACAGAATGACATGACAATTGATGTGGTGTGTTTTAATTGCGCTTGTTGATGTGAATATATGGGCACATTCCAATTAAACCCACCACATATCATTATGTACAAAATTTTGTACACACAATTATGTACCCCAAACATTATCCTTTACTTGATTGTTTCAAAAAATTGCACCCCGTGTCGCTTTTAAATTAGTCATTTTATGCAATCAAATTTATCGAAATTTGATCAAGGTTTATTAATATTTTATAATTAAATAAAATAAAAAATAATATAATTAAAAACATTTAATTTAATTTAATATCTAGCTTTCAGTTTTTTTCTTAAATATTATAAGTGTAATTTTTAATTTTTGATCAAAAATTATTCTATTTGACCGATAAAAAAATAACAACGGAAAAGGGACAGAGAGAGTATTCAAGATCGAAAAAGACTTGTGCATATGATTTTATTTTACCAAAGTACATCTAACTTGTAATAAATATTGAAAAAGGCATACCTTTAATTAACAGGTGAACACCCTTTATTGAAATTAAGACTAAGTTACCATTATCGTACATAAGAATAATATAAATCTCTTTTATATATAAAATCCCAACATATTTTCAGTAAAATGATGAATTTGCCCCTGTATCTATCATAATTAAAAAATTATTGTTGGCGGGAATCGAAGCACAATCTACCCATTAATTCTAACAGTACAATACATCTATGACACTATGTCTTTTATGTTTTAATCAATCACTTAATATGTGTCGCTAAAAAGTAAAATTTCTTCTTCCTATTGTAGTTCATGAAATAAATTTTTTAGTCTTGTTTTTCCTTCATATATATATATATATATATATATATATATATATATAGATTTAGTTAGCTATATATTTTTAACTAATTAAAGTTATAATTTAGATAATAATTTTGATCAATATCTAACATATAAAGATAATCATTATACCAAAAAATATAAATAAATTAAGACATAACATGTATTTAGTAAATAATGTAATATATTTTCAAGTAATCGAATTCTTAAAATCTATGATATTATATGTAAGAATTAATTAACAATGTCAAATAATCAAGTTCACACTAATACGAAAAATACACAAATAAATTTATAATGCGTGTTTATTCAATAAAAATTATATTGTTAGAACGTATACATAATATAATTTTAAGAAAATAATTTATATATTTTAGTTATTTGACCAAATTGACAACAAAAAATCAAATAAGTTAACAATTATGGATAAATAAAATATTCTTAGATGTATACATAATTAATAAATTTATTCAATTTTTGATTGAAACCAACATATTTAGGTTTATTTCGATCATAACAACATAATCTACTCAATTTAAAAATATCAAAATTTGACCATTTTTCTGAAAAAATGAAAAGTCACTGAAAAAACCTGACAATCACTGTCTATCTGAATTGCAATAATTCAATTCGTGAGGACACGATTATTTTTGCTTCAGATGTGGTCGAAATTATTCAAACTTCAGCTTCTAATTCTCCTAAAATTCTAAACTTTTCAATATTATAAAATTTCAAAATGTTCACCATCCTCACATAATTCTAAACCTTTATACGCGAAATTCCAATATTGTTAGAAAATAGTCCTTGACTCGCACGTGCTATTATATTAGTTTGAATTTATACACCAGCCCTATATATATATAGAGAGAGCTTCCAACAACACAACTGGAGGAAATATTAACACGTTTTGACAATTTATGGTACAGGGCAATCTAGCTACTAAGTGAGCAACCCTATTCGCTTATCTTTTAACAAAAGAAATCGAATAACCTGTTCTAGAATCAAGAATAATACGGCAAGCATCCAAAATATGACCAACTTCTAGGAGGTTATCCTGAGAACACTGCAGAGTTCGGACATTGGTTAAGGAATCTGATTCAGTAAATACCCTATAATGAGGCAATGTGAGAAGCCAATGAAGACCTTCAAGAATGGCCAAAGCTTCAGCTTCGGCCACTGTACCAATAGGAGGTTGCCTTATTGTTTTGCAAGCTACAAAAACACCAGCATGATCTCGAAAAACCAACCCCATTGAAAAAGAGTCATCACATGTGCAAACTGTAGCATCTACATTAAGCTTTAAACTTCCAGCTTCAGGTTTTTTCCATTTAACTAGTTCTTGGGTAACAGAGTTCATATTGGGTGACATTGTAATAACACGTTTCTTCTGTGCTTCCTTCCAGTCTAAGGTCATCTTCGCACTCTACTCCATTACAACAATAGCATTTGTTACTCTACCTTCCCACACCTTTTTGTTACGAAAAAACCACACACCCCACAATACTTTAGCAATTGTTACCAAAAGGTCTTGATCCGCAGTTTCTAATTTAGTAAGAAGCCAAGATGGGATATTACTTGCATAGAAAAACTTATTCCCACATATTGCCAGCAAGCCAAGACAAAAGGACAATTAAAAAAGACATGAGCCAAATCCTCAACAGCTAAATTGCACATTGGGCAGTCAAGTGACAGATGAACACCCTTCATACTCAGTCTACTTCTCACATGATATTATTTCTACAGACACGCCAGAGAAAAGTTTTCATTTTATGAGGGGGGTCCAGCTTCCAAAGCTTGCTCCAACCTGGTGATTGAGAAACAGAATCAGTGCCAACATTCCTAGAGTGCCACAGCTGATATCCTGTTTTCACCGAGTATTTACCGTTAGATGTTTTAGACCAAGCCAAACGGTCAACTGCAGGCAGAAAAGGAATTCTAGTTGATAAAACTACGGCTGCGTCAGCACTAGAGAACATCTCTGATACTTTGCTGATATTCCAAGCCCTGTCATTAGGTTGGAACAAGTCAGCCACTGCTAAGTTGTTGTTACCATAAGTCCAGGATTGATCAACTTTAAAATCACTTTTACTAACTAGCCAAGCGTCTCGAGTACACCTTATCGACTTTCCATCACCTAAAATCCAACGATAACCCTGAAACACCTCATTCTTAGCTGTAAGAATTCCATTCCAGATAAATCTAGCACTTGGTATTCCTTGTGCCTGCAAATATGAGAATCCGGGAAATATTTTGATTTAAAAAACCGTGAAATAAGAGAATTTAGAATATGAATGAACTTCCAGACATGCTTAGCCATAATAGTGATGTTATATCCATAAAGATTCCTGAATGCCAACCTTCCTTGACACTTTGACATGCTCAAACCATCCCAAGCAATCTAGTTGATGCCCTTGTTGTCTGTAGATCCCGATTGCCACCAATACTTATTCAACATTACCTCCATATCATGACACATCGATTGCGGCAAAAGGAAGGACGACATACAATACGATGGGATGGTCGTTGCAACATTTTTAATCAAAACTATTTTACCAATACGAGATATTTTCTTGGCTTTCCAACCTTGAAGTCGTTTCCACATTCTCTCTTTAATAAAATCAAAAACTCGCTTCTTAGACCGTCCAACCAGAGAAGGTAAGCCTAGATACAAACCAGACTGAAGATCATTGTTAACGCCCAATATACTTGATATTGCAGCATGTTTATCCTGCCTAACATTCGAACCGAAGAAAACCCCAGATTTCTGATAATTGATAGATTATCCTGAGAGTCGAGCATACTCATCCAGGATGTGCTTAACAATTTCTGTCTCATGCTGATTTGCACGAAAGAATAAAAAAGAGTCATCCGCAAATATAAGATGTGAGATTACTGGAGCAGAATTACTTACTTTCATACCATGAATGGTTTCCTCCGCGACAGCTTTAGAGAGAGCTAATGACAACCCCTCTCCACAAAAGAGAAACAAGTAGGGAGAAAGGGGATCCCCTGACGAATTCCAAGAGAAGGAATAATAGGACCAATTGATGCACCATTAAAACAAAATTCATACGAAACTGTCCTTACGCACAACATCATCCAGTTGACCCATTGAGAACAGAATCCCATCACATGCATCATTTTCCTTAAATATTTCCAATCAACTCTATCATAAGCCTTTGAAATATCCAATTTTAGAGCCACATCACCTTCCCTCCCTCGATTTGATTTCTTAATAAAGTGGATGAGCTCAAAAGAAATAAAGACGTTATCATTGATGCATCTACCAGGCACAAACGCAGCTTGATTTTCTGTAATAATCTGGGGAAGAATGCGCTCCAAACGGTTGGCCAAAACTTTAGACAAAATCTTGTACAATACATTGCACAAAGCTATAGGGCGAAGGTCTTTTAATCGACAAGCATTTTGTTTTCTAGGGATGAGTACTACATTAGTATCATTGAGATTAGCTGGAAAAGAATTATTCTTCAACCATTCTCAGCAGCAAATAAAAACCTCCTTACCTAAAGTAGGCCAGAAATTCTGGGGAAAAGGCAGGAGTAAGACCATCCGAACTACTAACTTTATCCCGGTGCATTTACTTCACAGCACCCGTAAACTCTTTGAAAGACAACTCAGCAACCATATATATTTAGTGTGTACACATATCCTCCCTACTTATTTTGGACATTATTCATTAATACTAGCGTATAATCTGTGCGATCCACGGACTAATTATAATATTTGTAATTTTATTCTTTGAATATTTTATAAAAAAAATAAATTATAAAATAATAATAATAATATTAAGATTAATGAAGTTAAAATATTCATGCATTATTTTGTATGTGTTATATTATCGAAAGATTCAAAATTTAGATAGTTGAAATCTTAAAAAGGTGTGGAGCTTACGGGAAAGTAGAAGTCTTGAGTAGCAGTTGAGTATGTGGGTGATTTGATATTGTTTTTTAATATTTTTTAATCTTTTTCTTGATTTATTATTATTTTGTTATATAATAATTTGAATTACTAAAATTAATTTTAAAAGTGTTTGGTTCCCTGCAAAAGAGGTAACAAAAAAGAGGTTGAGTGCGATGAGAAATTAATTTTGATAATAATTCGTAAAGTTTGTAGTTATATTAGTTACATGATTTAATTTTTTTAATTAAAATATATTTGTTTAAACATTATTTTGGAAGGTGTTAACCTACTTTGTAGGAAGGTGTTAACCCACTGGCCAAATAAAATCATGTTTCGCTTATAATATTATAGTATAATAATATAGTACAGTATAGATTTTGTTCTGAGTTATAATGTGTTTTTATTCTTAATGATTAATCGATAGTTTTATTTTTTGGTGCAACTACTTTATTAGTTTAATCATTAATGGAGTTGAATTTTGTTGAATAATATCCAGTTGAGATATTTTGTTTAACAACACCTCAAAGGTGAATGTGGCAACTCGCTACTTAAGTTCAAAAATAGTCAATATTGTTTTTTCTCCTAATTATTATAACGTGTTAATTAAAACTATAATGCAAGAAACTTAAAATTATTACAAATTATATTTTATAAATAAATTTTGATCTCATAAATTTGAACTGTAATTCCAGCATTAACAAATCTAATATTATTTCATTATATATACTTAAAAAATATATATTCATATACAATCAGTTGCGAATAATTGAGCACCGCAAAACAAATACACTTTCAAAGTAATTATCTAAAAAAATACAAAAAATTGCTGGCATTTCACCTAACCCAAACACCATAATGTTTAGTTCTTTTATTCCAACGATAAATTTTAAAAAACAAATAATAATTAAATATATTCACAGAAGAATATATTTTTCAACCATATGTTTCCCTTCCAAATTCCAACACGAACATAATTCGATGCGAGATCATATATTTTTAGCCTTTTCAAGTGATGTGATCTTGGAGCCAGAAGAATCAACCGTGAACGAATCATACCTTTGAAACAAATGAGCCACAAATAAAGCCGCTGTAATTGGTACAATATCTTTAGCAGGACACTGCTTGTTATTCGCACTCGGGGACTCGGTTTGCGACCCATTCGACCAGAACACATAACTCAGTAACTCGGTCCCTTTATTTTTCGTAAACCTATCGGCTACAAATTTCTCCGGATCATCAAACACCTTCCCATCTCTCATAACCAAAGGTTGGTACCCGCAAATCACCTCTCCTTTCTTCACCTCAAATGCTGAGTCATGCGAACTCAGCGTAAAATCCTTCCGTGCCCTTCCGAACTGCAAGGGCACGGGAGGGTTGAGTCTTAGAGCTTCGTAAATAAACGAGTTAACCTGGTCGAGTTGACTCACCGAGTTGAAACTCAGTGACTCACCCTTGCATGCATCTCTTACTTCCACCCTAAGTTTCTCTTGCAACATTTTATCATTTCCAAGAATATTTATAAGAGTTGGGAAAAAAGCTAAAAGTCCACCAAATGCATTGAACCCTAGTACATACATAAGGTTATGAAGTGCATCTTCTTCCCTGAGTCCAAACTCCGTTATTCCTATTTGCAACACTTGTGAACCTTCTTTTCGTATAAACTCAGCTACTTTGTTATAGCCACCGTTTACTAGAAACGAAGGGTAAGTAAATGAGTGGAGAAAAATTTCTTCGAAAGGCTGACAAAGGCCGAGTTTTACAGTTGGGATGACTTGAATGAGGAGCCAGCGTTCCAGATAAGTGTATCCTTTTTCGGATAACTCGGGCGATTTTGATGAGTCAGCTCCGGTTAAGGACCGAGTTAGGAAGCTGAAGAGGAACTTTTTTAACGGCACGTCGAAGGCGGCGTCTTTGGATTCTGATTTGGAGATGTCGGAGTAGATTGTTTCCCACGTTGTGTCTAGGTTTGTGGTGAGAGTTGAGATCCATATGCTTCTGCTCCGTTTTAGGATGTCCAATATGTAGTTCTTCAGCTGCAAACATTGTCAAAAATACTAAGGTCAAAAACATGTATGTTTCTCCTGACACTTGAACTCTTGATCGGTGATGATAACTTTTGTTTCATAAAAACAATTCAATTTTTTAAGTACATCTTGAACTCATGGGTAGTTCGATAAATTAATATTACTTTCTTTTTGACACATTTTTCAATACTCGTTTAAAGTATAATTTCACAATATTATTTTTAAAAAAAAAAAATTAATAAAAGTTTTATATTTAAACTTTTATTCAAAAAAAATTGAAAAAAAACATTATGAAACTATATTTATAAAATCATCGAAATACGTGTAAATAATGTATGTATATATTCCGTTGGAACAGTCGAACCGAGGTAGTATACTAAAATACGTTTTATTTAAAAGAGGAGTGTTAGGTGTACAGAATTGTATACAAAATACAACAGCTCATTCCAATTAAAACCCCCAACATATCATTATGTACACAATTCCGTATCCCAAGTATTTTCCAATTTGAAATTCTCAGGTACGGGATACAAGTTGGAAAAAACAAAACAAAATGCATACCTGAGCATGTCGGGGCTCAGTGGTATCAAGATAAATACAAGTACGAACATCTCCGGTTAAGCTAGTACTCGGCATGTAATCTCCGGCCAATACATCTTTCTTCTCCACAAGCTCCATATCGAACAAATGAGAGAAGGATTTAACATCAAGCACAGCTATTATATTCGGATTAATAGACGTAAAAAATGGAAATGCAGGAGGAATATTAGTTCGAAACACACTGCTCTTGTTCTCATCATTCTTTGACACAATTGTAATTGTACCTTTTCCTTTGACCGGAATTTTTGACGAATCACCAAAAGTAACTTCCACATTGATGGTCTCGTTTATCTCCGTAAATAAATCTTTATGACCAGTCATGTGATTGTTGGCCCCTCAGTCAAGATACCAAACATTCTTCTTGCTTTCCTCGTCTCTTTTATAAGTGAGGAACATTTTTATCTTCTTTTGCAGCAGCAAAATGACTTCTTTCTTCCACCTTTGGTGCTCTACACTCATAACTGAAGTGACCAAATTTATTATAATTATAAGATTGAAATTGAGATTTATCACCTCGTTGCAATCCACCCCTTCCTGGCCTCTAAAATTTTGACCATGACCAGATGATTGAAAACCTTCAGAATTCTGGCCTCTGTTAAAAGACTGTCTTCCACGTCCTCGTCCACCTCGGTAACCACCTCTAAAGCCACCTTTTCCACGTACAGAACCGCTACTGCTAGAACTGTCACCAATGGATACTTTACTTTGTAACGCCTTCTCGAGATGGCTTGCATCATCATACTGGTTCATCCGCTGCTCGTGAGCTTGAAGTGAACCTACGAGTTCATCAATGGAAATTGTGAACAAGTCCTTTGACTCCTCGATAGAAGTAACAACGTAATCAAATTTCCTTGTCAACAAATGGAGTAATTTTTCCATTACCCGAACATCATCGAGACTTTCCCCGTTTCTTTTTATCTCATTTGTCACCATTTTCAAACGCGTAACAAATTCACCAATATTTCCAGAATTTGTCATCTTTAAATTTTCAAACTCCCAGCGTAGCACTTGGAGCCGCACCTTTTTTAACTTTTTCAACTCCTTGGAATGATTTTTCCAAAATCTCCCACGCACTCTTTGATGTTTTTTCCTCCGAAAGTTTTTCAAAGGTGGATTCATCATCACCTTGAAAAATCGTGTATAACGCATTTTTGTCTTTTTTCCGGGACTCCT
The DNA here is from genome assembly GCF_009905375.1 of Apium graveolens. Lineage (NCBI taxonomy): Eukaryota > Viridiplantae > Streptophyta > Magnoliopsida > Apiales > Apiaceae > Apium > Apium graveolens. The sequence continues at coordinate 84,268 of NW_027420637.1, read as the reverse complement.
TAAACACAGTTTTCTCGGTATTTGACAGAACTGCTTTAGCGGCTGCATCCGTGGGCTCGTCATACCCGCTTTTGACAATGTCCCAATTGTCTTAGGAACCGATTAATACTTTCATTTGAATACTCCAGTTCCTGTAATTTATACTCGTCAAGTTTGGAATATTTGGTTGCACTGTCGTCGTCATTTTTCACGAACGAAATCTTAGCTCTGATGCCACTTGTTGGAAACGTAGATGGGAAGCCTTAGCTCTGATGCCACTCATCGTCATTTGCTTGTGAAGCCTTCGAGCTTGCCCGCGTGTGTGACGTGCGGACACGAATGTAGCGGAAAATTGGCCCGAATAATTACGGACTAGTTTTGCTAAATTTAATTTCCACTGGGCTTAGGCTTTTAAATTCTTAATTCGTTTTTTATTACGAATTATTATAATTAATTTGGCGTAATAATAATCTGATTCAGTTACGTATTTGACTATTAATTAACGCATTTTATTTAATTATGCATTTTATTTAATTACGCGTGAAGTAGCGCACACGTTTATCTCGAGCCTATATAATATCGTATTAGGCTTAGGGTTAGGTATTCATTCGATATACAAATCACAGCCGAAATGATTTAGGTTTTTCGGCTTTGTTATAAGTAAGCAAATACGTTTATAAACTTTAAGATATTGCATATAATTTACCACATATTTATTATAATATCTAAAATAATTTATAGGCTTTGTTATAATTATTAAGTTTAAAATATTAGCGTCCCACTATATACTTAATATTGAAATATAAAATAGAAAGTTCGGCATCCACTCTTATTTAGGATAGTTTCATAACTTATTTAGAAAAAAACTTCTGAATAAAAGTTCACATATTAAAATTGGTTTTAAAAAAATGAGTTCATGAACTATATTACATAAGAGTTTGAAATGTTAATAATCTACTCAGGAAGCATGATTTACCACATATTTATTATAATTTTAAAATAATTTATGAATGTTGCAAAACATATCCCAAAAACATATTTGGCATATATACAAAGTGCATATTAATAAATCTAATATTAAATGTGAAATAAAATTATTATTTTCTTCTCAATTATCTTAAGTTCATGATTTAGTATACATAAAATGTTTTTGAACATGTATCATACTAAAAATAAATATATAAATTAGTTCATATATAATAATAACTTTGTAATGAAAGTTACTTAAGAATATTAGATAATTTAGTTAATCCTTATTTTAAGTGTGAAGCAAAACCATATAAAACAATATTTGCTTGTGACATCCTTATTTTTTATTTTCAGGTCATACATTAATTAATATTATATATTACGATTGAATTATATATAATTTATAGTAGTATGAGACCTTGTATAAGTTAAAGTTGTTATGCAACTTACAATTTTTATCAAAAAATAAAGGGCACTCATGCCTTAAATAATTTAATGTCATAATCAAAACAAAATTTGATTTACAAATTTGATATTTGTACATATAATATTTTTTTCATATGATTTTTTTCATGTGTCAAAATGCATTACTTTTTGTCCATTTAATTACTACTAACCAAACGTAAGTAAGAAAAAGGGGATAAATTTTACACCAATTTATTTATACTGATGCATTATTGTGGGTATTATGTATGTTACATAATATAAATAAAATACTTAACTATTACATATTTTTAAAACAAACAGGATCATTCTACACAAAATAGAAACCATCCTCATTATTATTAGTTTAACAAACCCAGAGTAACTAGTATTATTATTGTAATTGTTGATATTATTTAAAATAAAATACTCCTGGAGGACTTAGTTTGGCACCAAATTCTGAGAATCCAAAAGCTAGGTTCAGATACTAGCCTCGCCTTTTCCTTTCTCGCTAGGAGTTCAATTCTTATTCAATCCAAACTTCCGAGTATGACTAGCAATTTGTGCAGGTGTTGTAGGTGTTGTGTGGGGCAAGTAGTTTCTTGATATATGTTAGACTTTATTTAATTTAAACGTATTTAATATCGATGTGTCCGAATTGTTTAGGAAATAAACCAGTGTTTATTTGTGAACGTTGGAATATTTTGAATAAGTCAAAGTAGTTGATTGTTTTTAGGAGAGTAGTGGAGGAAAACTAGGATCAGCACCTAATTTGTATGAACGTGTTTAGAGTTTTGCTATTATGTACTCTGTATTTCCATTTTCTGTTATCAATAACAAAGTTGCAAGTTTTCCATATCTGTGATCATTGATTCAGTATCTTTATTTTCAGTTTAAATCTTATATCTGGTATCAGAGCTACTACACGTATCTTTCCTGCTAACGAAGATGGAGTCGAAGGCGGAGTCAAGCAGAAGTAAGAAAGGGAACTATGGACTAAGTTATCCAATGCTTACTAAGACAAATTATACGGTTTGGGCTTTAAAATTGAAGGTGATTATACAGGCTTATGGAGTCTGGGATGTCGTCGAGCCTAAAGATCCAAAGGCTCCCATTGAAGAGAAAATAGACAAAAGAGCATTGACTATCGTCTACCAAGGGATCCCGGATGACATACTGTTGGCTTTGGCCGAAAAGAAATCATCCAAGGAGGCCTGGACAGCGATCAAGATTATCAGTCAAGGTGCAGACAAGGTCAAGAAAGACAAGGCGCAAACACTTAAAGCAGAGTTTGAGGCACTAAAGATGAACGACTAGGAACACATCGATGATTTCTGTATGAGACCTAATGGTCTGGTCACTAACATCAGATCATTGGGAGAAATAATAGGTAAGGAATATGTCATGAAGAAATTTCTAAGAACCGTGCCAACCAGATTTTTGCAAATTGTATCAGCTATTGAGCAATTTGGGAATCTGGAAGCCATATCGGTAGATGAAGTCACAGGCTCATTGAAGGCTCACGAGGAGCAAATACAATTACAAACGGAGACCAGTGAAGGACCACAACTGCTTCTAACCGAAGAAGAGTGGTAGAAGAAAGAAAATAAGACAACAAACTCCTTTTAACACGAGAAGATTGGTTAAAGAAGAATGGGAAAAACACTTTTCCAGGTGGTTAATGATTATCGAGTGAAGGACAGTCGAAATATTGTTCGTGACAGGAGTCAGGTCAAATGTTTTAACTGTTGAGCTTATGGTCACTTCGCGGTGGAGTGTCAAAAGCCAAGGAAAAATAGGCCACAAAGGGGTGAAGTGAACTTGACACAACTGACAGATGATGAACCTGCCTTGCTCATGGTTGTTTGAAAGAAAATTGAAGAAGAGGTGATCATGTTAACCGAGAACGATGACTCGAAAATTGGTAAAGGAGTAGAGGAAAGTATATGGTATCTAGACAACGGGGCTAGTAACCATATGACAGGATGTCGTGAAAAGTTTAAGAAGCTAAACAAAAAAATTAAAGGAGAAGTAAAATTTAGAGATGGTTCGAGGGTCAAGATTAAATGGTAAGGTTCTATTAAAATCAAGTGTAATAATGGTGAAACGAGAGACTTGCACGGAGTATACTTCATACCAACATTGCGAAGCAATATCATTAACTTGGGGCAGCTGTGAGAAGAAGGAAACCGGGTTGTATTGAGTGGAGAACATTTGTGGCTTTATGATAGGTGTGGAATACTTCTTATGCAGGTGAAGAGATCTGGAAATCGTATATATAAAATTCAAATTAAAGAAGCCCGAAACAGATGCTTACTGACACAAGGTGAGGAGGCTCCGTGGCTATGACACAAATGCCTGGGCCATGTAAATTTTAAAGCAATGAATGTGATGTGTAAAAATCAGATGGCACATGGTCTACCTTCACTAGTTCATCCCAAATAAAATTGCAGCAGATGTCTCATGTCAAAGCAAACTCGTAAGCCATTTCCCTCTAAAACTAGTTTTGTTGCAAAGCACGGTCTTGAATTGATTTATATCGATTTGTGTGGACAAATAACACCATCTACCCCAGCTGATAATCAATTTTGTATGCTTACCGTTGATGATTATACACATATGATGTGGGTTTATATGTTAAAATCAAAATCTGAGGCTTTAAAAAATTCAAGTTGTTAGTTGAAAATGGGGCAAAACAGGGCATACAGGTTTTGAGATCTGACCGGGGGGAGAATTTTGCTCTAAGAAGTTCGAAACATTTTGCAATGAACATGGGATTTTGAGGCACTATACAGGGCCCTACACACCAAAACAAAACGGTGTTGTAGAGCGCCGTAATCGAACCGTTGTAGCTATGGCGAGGAGTATATTAAAAGAGAGACAAGTTCCAGCAACTTTTAGGGGGAGGCTGTCAGGCAGGCTGTTTATGTGTTAAACAAATTACCCATACGAGCTTTGTCATCTATTACACCACATGAGGTCTGGTTCCACCAAGATGTATGGAGATTTGAAGAAGCACTTTTGGTGGAGTGGAATGAAGAGAGATATAGCAGAATTTGTGGGAAAATGTCTTACATGTCAACAAGTGAAGATAGACCATCAGAGGCCTAGTGGATTGTTGCAGCAGCTAGATATTCCAGTTTGGAAGTGGGAAAACATTACTATGGATTTTGTGACTCATTTGCCGAGGACTTTCGAGAAGAACGATGTCATATGGGTGGTGGTTGATAGACTTACTAAGTCCACTCACTTCTTGCCTATTAGAGAGACTACTCATGTTCATGAGTTGACAGAGATTTTTCAGCGAGGTATTGTTAGAGTGCATGGTGTACCTGTGTCGATAGTTTCTGATATGGATACGAGATTTACATCACGGTTTTGGAAGGGTTTCCAACATGCTTGGGGTACAAGGCTTAATTTTAGTAAAACTTATCATCCAACGACCGATGGATAATCGGAGAGGACGATTCAGACATTGGAAGATATGTTGAGGGCTTGTGCTTTGGAGTGGACAGGTGATTGGGATAAATATTTGTATCTTGTCGAGTTTGCGTACAATAATAGCTGGCACGCGAGTATTGGTATGCCACCATTTGAGGCTTTATATGGTAGGAGGTGTAGAGCACCATCTTGTTGGGATGAGGTTGGAGAGAGAGTCATTGAAGGACAAGAGCTAGTTAGAATCACTAATGAGAAGGTGGAGAAAGTTAAAGAAAGTTTAAAGGAAGCTCGATCTCGTCAAAAGAGTTATGCGGATCAACATCAGAAGTTTGGTGGATTTGAGCTAGGTGATCATGTGTTCTTGAAGGTGTCTCCTTGTAAGGGTGTGAAATATTTTGGTATGAAGGGAAAGCTTAGTCTAAGATATATTGGCCCTTTCGACGTTATAGAGAAAGTAGGGGAAGTATCTTATAGAGTTGGGTTGCCACCACAACTATCTCATGTGCATAATGTGTTTCATGTGTCTGTTTTGAGGGGCTATAAATATCATCCATTACACGTAGTTCAGTATCCATTGCATAAGATTAGAGAAGATCTTTCTTGTGAGGAAGAAGCTGAGGCTATCTTAGCTCGAGAAGGGCGAGTTTTGAGGAAGAACACCATTCCGTTTGTGAAGGTTTTGTGGAAAAATCATTCTGATAGAGAGGCGACTTGGGAGTTAGAAGAATCTATCCGTGAGAAATATTCGCATTTGTTCGAATCTAGTACGAGTATTTAGTTTCGTTTGATTCAGGGGACGGAATCCTTTTTAAGGGGGTATATATGTAATATACGTGAAATTTAATAATAATAATAATAATAATAATAATAGAAGTGAAGTGAACTTGACACAACTGACAGATGATGAACCTGCCTTGCTCATGGTTGTTTGAAAGAAAATTGAAGAAGAGGTGATCATGTTAACCGAGAACGAGGACTCGAAAATTGGCAAAGGAGTAGAGGAAAGTATATGGTATCTAGACAACGGGGCTAGTAACCATATGACAGGATGTCGTGAAAAGTTTAAGAAGCTGGACAAAAAAATTAAAGGAGAAGTAAAATTTAGAGATGGTTCGAGGGTCAAGATTAAATGGTAAGGTTCTATTAAAATCAAGTGTAATAATGGTGAAACGAGAGACTTGCACGGAGTATACTTCATACCAACATTGCGAAGCAATATCATTAACTTGGGGCAGCTGTGAGAAGAAGGAAACCGGGTTGTATTGAGTGGAGAACATTTGTGGCTTTATGATAGGTATGGAATACTTCTTATGCAGGTGAAGAGATCTGGAAATCGTATATATAAAATTCAAATTAAAGAAGCCCGAAACAGATGCTTACTGACACAAGGTGAGGAGGCTCCGTGGCTATGACACAAATGCCTGGGCCATGTAAATTTTAAAGCAATGAATGTGATGTGTAAAAATCAGATGGCACATGGTCTACCTTCACTAGTTCAGCCCAAATAAAATTGCAGCAGATGTCTCATGTCAAAGCAAACTCGTAAGCCATTTCCCTCTAAAACTAGTTTTGTTGCAAAGCACGGTCTTGAATTGATTTATATCGATTTGTGTGGACAAATAACACCATCTACCCCAGCTGATAATCAATTTTGTATGCTTACCGTTGATGATTATACACATATGATGTGGGTTTATATGTTAAAATCAAAATCTGAGGCTTTAAAAAATTCAAGTTGTTAGTTGAAAATGGGGCAAAACAGGGCATACAGGTTTTGAGATCTGACCGGGGGGAGAATTTTGCTCTAAGAAGTTCGAAACATTTTGCAATGAACATGGGATTTTGAGGCACTATACAGGGCCCTACACACCAAAACAAAACGGTGTTGTAGAGCGCCGTAATCGAACCGTTGTAGCTATGGCGAGGAGTATATTAAAAGAGAGACAAGTTCCAGCAACTTTTAGGGGGAGGCTGTCAGGCAGGCTGTTTATGTGTTAAACAAATTACCCATACGAGCTTTGTCATCTATTACACCACATGAGGTCTGGTTCCACCAAGATGTATGGAGATTTGAAGAAGCACTTTTGGTGGAGTGGAATGAAGAGAGATATAGCAGAATTTGTGGGAAAATGTCTTACATGTCAACAAGTGAAGATAGACCATCAGAGGCCTAGTGGATTGTTGCAGCAGCTAGATATTCCAGTTTGGAAGTGGGAAAACATTACTATGGATTTTGTGACTCATTTGCCGAGGACTTTCGAGAAGAACGATGTCATATGGGTGGTGGTTGATAGACTTACTAAGTCCACTCACTTCTTGCCTATTAGAGAGACTACTCATGTTCATGAGTTGACAGAGATTTTTCTGCGAGGTATTGTTAGAGTGCATGGTGTACCTGTGTCGATAGTTTCTGATAGGGATACGAGATTTACATCACGGTTTTGGAAGGGTTTCCAACATGCTTGGGGTACAAGGCTTAATTTTAGTACAACTTATCATCCAACGACCGATGGATAATCGGAGAGGACGATTCAGACATTGGAAGATATGTTGAGGGCTTGTGCTTTGGAGTGGACAGGTGATTGGGATAAATATTTGTATCTTGTCGAGTTTGCGTACAATAATAGCTGGCACGCGAGTATTGGTATGCCACCATTTGAGGCTTTATATGGTAGGAGGTGTAGAGCACCATCTTGTTGGGATGAGGTTGGAGAGAGAGTCATTGAAGGACAAGAGCTAGTTAGAATCACTAATGAGAAGGTGGAGAAAGTTAAAGAAAGTTTAAAGGAAGCTCGATCTCGTCAAAAGAGTTATGCGGATCAACATCAGAAGTTTGGTGGATTTGAGCTAGGTGATCATGTGTTCTTGAAGGTGTCTCCTTGTAAGGGTGTGAAATATTTTGGTATGAAGGAAAAGCTTAGTCTAAGATATATTGGCCCTTTCGACGTTATGGAGAAAGTAGGGGAAGTATCTTATAGAGTTGGGTTGCCACCACAACTATCTCATGTGCATAATGTGTTTCATGTGTCTGTTTTGAGGGGCTATAAATATCATCCATTACACGTAGTTCAGTATCCATTGCATAAGATTAGAGAAGATCTTTCTTGTGAGGAAGAAGCTGAGGCTATCTTAGCTCGAGAAGGGCGAGTTTTGAGGAAGAACACCATTCCGTTTGTGAAGGTTTTGTGGAAAAATCATTCTGAGAGAGAGGCGACTTGGGAGTTAGAAGAATCTATCCGTGAGAAATATTCGCATTTGTTCGAATCTAGTATGAGTATTTAGTTTCGTTTGATTCAGGGGACGGAATCCTTTTTAAGGGGGTATATATGTAATATACGTGAAATTTAATAATAATAATAATAATAATAATAATAGAAGTGAAGAATTTGATTTAATTTAGAATAAGAGTTATAAAAGAATTTGTTTTGATTTGGTAATTAGATTAGAAAAAGGAGTGATACATGATCTATATATATAATCAGCACATCTCTTAAACAAGATTCACACATTATTATCAAAACCTTGAAATTTAATAGGCCGCCGAGGTGAAAAAGAAAAAAAAAAAGAAAAACAAAGAAGAGGCAGTGGATTCCCCAGAGAAGAGTAAGGCAGAGCAAAGTAGAGAGAGGCAAGGGACTAATAACGAAGATAGATTGTCATAGCTTTATAGTAAATCAAAAAGGTACTCTTTTATGTGTCATATGGTTGAGAATAGCATACACGCAATTCTTGTAGTATATTATTAGGTTAATATAATATTTGCTTTTGTTATTCGCGTGCTAGGTTCTACAACATCAACATCAACAAAGAATAAGTTTTAAGAATATTATATTATCTACATCATCTTGTGTGTGGCGTTCCCCTGTGTGTGTTTCTTTTATCACTTATCTTGTATATCAATTTAATGGTCTCTAGTTTATTCAAGGTGTGTTTTCATATTTTCTTAACCATTAATATCATGCGGTGATTATTTTAATATAAGTTCATTTCATAATTAAATATTATTTTAGTTTGTTCTTTGATACATGATTTTATTTTATTTTTCCCCAAAGATTGTGCTAGCTGAGTTGTGTAATCAATGAAATGTCTTGTAATTTGCATCATAAAATACATAAATTAGATGTATATTTTGAGTCGTTAAAATTATGTAAGTTACTATATAAAAAGAATGTGAGCTATGTCACGTTTAGGTGAGGATGTACATATTTAAGGCCAAACATACGTTATTTAAATAAGTATTTGTTTTGCTTAATTTTATTATGACTTGTATTATTAGTAAATTAATAGAGTAATATGTTGTTATATTATTATTTGGTCAGGTGATTAATTGGTCAGGTAGTACATGTCCTCTCAATTTTAATACTATTTCGGGGACTTATACATTTTGGGGTAATAGTTAGTTTATCAATTAAATTATTTACATGATCACCTTTTCGTATCGCAATAGACTAGAATACAATGATGTAGTTTTGTTCAGCCTAGTTGATTATCATGTGTCAAAACTGTACTGTATAGGTTAGTTACATGATTAAAGGTTACATAAATAGATTTTAAGTAGTAATGATTAATTATTAAATGATTAAATAAAATGCATATTAATCATAAATTATAATTTTGTATTTAGATTGCGGGTCGGGGATTTACCGGATTGTTTGCGGATCTTGATAGTATTTTAGTTTCGATATTCCAAGTACGGACTCTGTCCCCTTTTTATTCAGCGCTACTCCACTTAGCATTTAGAAATATTTGATTAGTTCAGTTCTTCTGTAACCTGCTCATTCAATATTTGATTTGACTTTTTCTGACTTCCGAAAATTATTTTAAAATTGATTTGGAAATTTTAAATATCTGTTTATGCGGTTTTCAAAATTTATCTATGACACCCTCTATTTTGGAAATTCAATTATTTGTCTGAGATGATTTTAAATTCTGCGAGAATTATTTTATTTGGACCCTTAGTGTGATTTAGGGTTATACCGAGTTAACCATCTGTAGGGGTACTACAGCCATGTCATTGCGACACCAGTGACATGACACTTCCGTGACAGTGTGATTGGTTACGGTGTATCCTTCTGTTAGCCCTTGGGAGGACCTTTTGTGCATTTGATATTTGTTCAGGATACGTGGGTGCACCCAGAGTTTGATTTGTGATTTGATTTATGGTGACGTTGTATATGCCGTACACGTTATCCATTCTGTTGCACACATTAGGTACCCTATGATGTGTGTATTTGTATTTGTTCTGATCTCGGTATGAAATATCCTAACCCCTCGTTATTTCAGCCTTACTTATTTTAAAAATTGTTGATTTATTATAAATTACAAATTATTTATTTCTGATCTCTTTATTTTGTAAACTGTATTCTAAATCCGTACTGGGCATTTGGCTCATGTCATATTCTTTTTCTGGCAGGTGCTTAGGGGGATCTGGGACTGTGTGATGCAAAGCTACCCCAATTCGTTGATTAAGATTTCAGAATTTTATCTTTAATTAGACTTAATTATTTATTTACAGATTTCTCATTTATATTATTGGTTTAGACTGTTTGGAGATTTAATATTATTTTTGAGATTTCGGACTGTTTAATTATTATTTAGAAATATATTAGTGCTATGTTTGCAGGTTTTTGGATTTTAAGTAATATCTCCCTTCTATTTAAAGAAGGGGGTGTTACAACCAGGCACCAAAGCGTACCGGTTATTCGATCCTGTTGCTCGAAAGATTCATATCAGTAGAGATGTGGTGTTCAATGAAGATAAGGGATGGTGTTGGGAGACTACAATCAATGTTGAAGCACCTGGAGGGGACAAATATATATTTGATTTTCCTGAAACAATTTTACATGATGTTACAAGTGAGCCCATAACGGTTCCAGAGGTTGAAATCCGGTCACCAAACACACCTTTGTAGCAAACTCAAAGTAGTTCTCAACTCGGCTCAACAAATACAGATGTACCTAGAGATGCATATGATGACAGTGTGACAACACGTAAGTTTCGGAGTCTTGATTATATTTATGATCACAAGACTGAAGTCGAAATGGCTGAGGAGGAATTATTATTGATGGGTATAGATGAGCCAGTATGCTTTGAACAAGCCATAAAAGAGCCTAAGTGGAAAGATGCGATGGACAAAGAAATAGAAGCTATCGAAAAAAATCACACCTGGGTACTCACAAATCTGCCGAAGGGTCACAAGGCCATCGATTTAAAGTAGGTCTTTAAGCTGAAAACTGATCAACATGGTGAAATCACAAAACACAAAGCCCAGCCCGGATTGCTGCAAAGGGTTATGTGCAGCGACATGGGATTGATTATGAGGAGGTGTTTGCACCCGTGAATTTACCACTAGCTTTGGCAGCCAAACATAATTGGGAGGTTCATCACCTCGATGTAAAATCAGCTTTTTTAAATGGAGTGTTACAAGAAGAAGTTTATATCTCTCAACCAAAGGGTTATGCAAAGGAAGGACGAGAACATATGGTTTATCGATTGATGAAAGCTTTATATGGTTTTTACCAAGCTCCACGAGCATGGTATGCACGGTTAAATCAGTATTTATTAACGTTGGGATTTATCAAATGCCCTTTTGAAAATGTCGTGTATATCAAACGTGATGGAGCTGGTTCGCAGATTGTTGGAGTCTACGTAGATGATCTAATTTTCACAGGGGCAAATATTTGAGACATCCTCAAATTCAAGGGGGAGATGGGTAGAGAATTTGATATGTCTGATTTGGGTAAGCTATCGTATTACGTGGGATTAGAGGTTGTTCGAGGCTGTGGTTTCATACAAATTCGCCAGTCATCTTATGCCAAAAAGGTACTCGAGCGAGCTGGTTTGGCTGAGTGTAACTCGGTGAAATATCCAATGGTTTGGGTCAGTTCAACTTTCCACACATCTTATATCTTTTGAAGCTGACATGATGTTGCAGAAATATCAGTGTTTCAGTCTAGATTTTCGTACTGAAGTTTCAGTAAGGTTTCTTAAAGATCAGCCTCTGCGAGTCAACAGATTACAGAAGGTGTTTGGAGCACCATAGTTAAGTAACAAGTAATAATCATGATTTGAAGACAATAACATGTTTTCTTCAAGAAAGGGTCAAGATGGCATAAAAACTTATGAAGTACTTGTATCACTGTTATATAAATCTGCTAATAAGAATCATTATTAGGTGTGCCGTAAATTATATAACTATCATCCACTTTATCTGAACTTAAACAGCAGCAAAGTTTGTACTTGGATACTGGTAGTACACAAGATGCAACCAGAACATCTCAAACTTTTGTAGTTCGACAAAATTATAAAAATACTAGCAAAACATGCTTAGGAAAACAAAATTGACATTTTTAAAATCAAGAACAACATGACAATACGTAATTTATTGATAATGATAAGACTCGGTGAAATCACAGGATTTTCGAGATGTTAGAATAACTGATGTCAACGTAATTATGGTATAGATGCCTGAAAGCATGTTCCAGGAGTTTTAATACTTCTTTAGGCGCAAGGTTGATCAAAACTACATCTCTTTGTTGGCTTGAGTAGGCGTTTCTACTGTCCCCAGTGCAAAGTACTTCTTTTAATGTATGTTACAGTGTGTGATTTCTTTTGATTTTAGGTGCGTTGAGAGATGATTCAGAGTTGATTAAAAAATGTGACTTACCTAAATTAGAAATTACGTTTGTACTTGTTAATGAATCTCATCTTCGTAACTTGTTTTGATCAACTTATTTCAGCATATATGATGCATAAGAAGTTAAGAACGTCAACAGGATGAATTCAAGCCATACTTCTATTCACTTTTGCAGGCAAAAACGAAATGCTAGTATTCCTTTTATTATGATTTGCATTATTGAATTGAGAATCTTCAACTGGCCAAAGATATGGCTCTCAATCATTCTTAGGGAAACAGTAAGTTCTAAACTTGATTTCTTAACTGAAAAAGCCCGACTCTCTACGGACAAAATTACACACTACAGTCAGTGCAGCACCTAGAATGCCTTAAAAGGTTTATCATGGTAGTGAAGAAAGGGTATTAAACATAAGAATCATATCTTCGTACAAACTTTAATCTGTGATGCACTAAATCCCTTCAAACTGCTAATTCGCATGGTACTTTCTGTGAGAAATTCTTCCATCAGCCAGTAACCAGACAGAATAAGTGATTAAAGTGACAGGCTAAGCAACATGGAAGCAATGACAGACTCAGCCCCTTCCACTCCATTTCAAAAAATGAAAGCTGACTGCAGTATTAATTTGCATGCTACAAAACCTTATTAACACATTGAAGGAGCAAGCAGAATTTGACAAAAAGAATGCACACTTGTCCTGTTGGCAATAATAACTTCAAAACAGATAAGTGTTGCTCTTTATGCAGCACCGTTCTTAATTATCAGGTGAGGTGGAGAATACGTTCGACTATGAGAAGCTAATAAATTCAGTGTCTTGTAAGCTATGGCTATAATTCGACACATATCATCTGGCTCATCTCATCATCACCAGTGTTTTGGCATCTCTTCCTTTCATGGTTGCAGAACAATTTTGAATACAAGCTATATCCGATATAATCTTTTCAATTATCAAGTGATTTGTCGTGTCGATCAATGTCATGTAGCGGGTCTATCAGGTACACTTATATTTACCATACTTGGAGATTTTGAAAAGATATTCCCCAGGTAAGCTCCAGTTAAATTCAAAGATCTGCTTTGGTCCAAATCCTTGCTTATAACACATATTTTAGGCTTTTCGGACTCAGCCGACAACGCGATTTGAAAATCTAAAAGACCATGTAAAGTAAATTTTGGCTTTGGTAACATATGCTCTTTGTTCACTTCAAAAATTCTACTGCATGACCCAACACTTTCCTGCATAATAATATTGCACCTCTTCAGATGGCATATAAATAACCTTAACGAACTCATACAGAATTAAAAAGAAATCAGTACTGATGTTTGCACGTATAAATATACATGCATATTGCACAGCTCTCACCGTCATGACCCCCTACTTAAATTGAGCATTCACTTGAAATCAAATCTATGGCGTCCTTGGGGTTATAATACTTTATAATCCCGGTATCAACTAGATGAGCTATACTGGGTGGGGGAGTGACTCGAGGATACAAGCATAAGAATGCATTCATTATAAGATAAATTCAAAATACACACATGCATCTTTTTATTCTTATTCCTTAATCATTGATAGAACAGGATTCCCAAATAGACTGATCTAAAATGAAACATCACTAATTATACTAGCCAGGACGACATAAAATAAATTTTGTGCTGATCTATAACTAAAAATCAGGCTTCGGTTTAGATTAGTCCCCAATTCCGCCTCTGTCCTCGATCATAACCTCTATTATAGAAATCAGCCGATTTTTCAAAAATCGCAGATAAATCGCTCAAAATTCGGTTAAAAATATTTGTCGAATTTTACCGATTTCCGATAAATTGCCTATAAATCATTCGATTTTTTAAAAATCGTCCGATAAATTGCAAATTGGTACCTCAACCGAATAATTTCGTTTTCCAAAATCCGTAACACCGATCATCACACATGCTGACATGCACGTAAAAATATGAAAGAATGCTTACTGATTGATCCAAGTCTAAGGAGTGAAGTAGCCATTGACAGCCAAAGGTGGAACTAAAAGAAATGGGGTCAGGTAAATTATCCTCGAATTGCATTTTACTGCCACAGTATATACAAATTAACGACTGTGTCCCTCTCAAAAACTTGGCGTTACATTTTGTGCACCTTGGATCCTCCGGCAATAACTTGTCGACCTCCGAAATCGAGGCATCGAGTTAGGGGAGGGGATAAATAGATGGGTCATGAGGATCATAAGTTGATAGTGATCCGGATTCTCTTGGGAGCAAATTTTTATCCTTCCTAATTATTTTGCACCTTATTTATTACTGCCTCTGTCCCTTTCAATTGTTAACATTTTATTTTTTTCGTCTCTTTTAATTGTTTACGTTTTATTTTTTATAGAGTGTCCGACACGCATTTTAAAATGCATATAAAGTATAATTTTGTAAATTTTTTTACAATTTTGTTTTTCTGAATTAAAATTTAAACATTCAACATTTATTTAGAAAAAGAAAATTGTAAAACTAAGTTACATAACTATATTTTTTATGCACATTAAAATGTGTGCTGAACACTTTCTCAGAAATATAAAGAATCCCAGAAATGTAAAAAATTGGAAGGGAGTAATATTTTGTTAGTTTATGTGTTGTTTTTATTCTTAATGACTATTCAATAGTTTTTTTATTTTTTGGTGCAACTACTTGATAGTTTAATGGAGTAATTCTCTATCGAACGTGAAAAATGATGGACATTGAATTTTGTTGAATAATACTCCCTCGGTTTTTTATTAGATGACGTTTGACTTTTTTTACACATTTCTAAGTGTTTTGACCGTATAGTTAGAATAATAATTTTTAATTTTTTCTTTTTGTGAATAAAAATATATAACTAAAACTTTAATTTAGAAAAAGAAAATTTAGAAAAATATTATTTTATCAATGCGTTAGAATTGTGTGCAAGAAAGTCAAACTACGTATAAAAAAATAGAGGGAGTATCCGGTTGAGATATTTTGTTTAATAACAACTCAAACGTGAATGTGACACATAGAGATGAACAAAAAGCCTATCGGGCCGGGTTTTATCCGGACTTTAAAAAGCCCGGTTTTTTTTTAAAACGAATCGTGCCGGGCTTTTTAAAAATCGGGTTGGGCCGGGCTTCCTAAGAAATTTAAGGCCCATTTTAGGCCCGCGGGCCGGGCCGAACCGGGCTTTATCCGGGCTTTTTATATATATATTAAAAAATATTTTAATATTTTATAACTCGAATTATGAGTAGTTTAAATACCGGATAAAATAATATTTTTGATATATTAGATAGAGTAGTTTAGACACCGAAATAAATAATTATTTTTAATATAATATATAAATAATCATATATACTTTAATTGTTTCTAATATTATGATATATTATTTTAATAATCATAAAAAGTATTGTATATTTTCAAATTTTATATACAAAAATGGTTTTTTAATCGGGCTTTTCCAAAAGCCCGGGCTTTTATCCGGGCCTTTTTCGATCCGGTCTATTATTCGGGCTTTTATAAATCCGGGCTTTTATTCGGGCTTTTATAAATCCGGGCTTTTCGGGTTTCGGGCTGTGCCGGATTTTCGAGAAATAAGGAGGCCCATTTAAGGCCCGCGGGTCGGGCCGAACCGGACCGGGCTTTTCTGGCTTTTTTCCGGATCGGATTTCGGGCTTCAGATTTTTTAAACATCTCTGGTGACAGACTCGCTATTTTTTTTTTGACAAATATGGCTTATAGCCTTACAAATGAGTATTTGTTCTCATAAATTCTCGGAGTGAGCGAGGATCGAATCCAGGTACCTGGGACGACAGAGAATAAATTATTAACCAATTAAGTTTAAAAATAGTATGTATTGTTTTTTCTCCTAATTAACGTGTCAAAACTATAATACAAGAAACTTAAAATTATTACGAATTATATTTTATAAATTCTTTATCTCATAAATCTGAACTGTAATTCCAACATTTACAAATCTAAAATTATTTCATTATATGGACAAAAAAATATATATTCATATATACAATCAGTCGCGAATAATTGAGCACCGCAAAACAAATATACTTTCGAAGTAATTACCTACAAAAATACACAAATTTGCTCGCATTTCACCTAACCCAAACACCGTAATGTTTAGTTCTTTTATTCCAACGATAAATTTTAAAAAACAAATAATAATTAAATATATTCACAGATGCACCAACTTTTCAACCATATGTTCCCCTTCCAAATTCCAACACGAATTCGATGTGAGATCATATATTTTTAGCCTTTTCAAGTGAAGTGATCTTGGAGCCAGAAGAATCAACCGTGAACGAATCATACCTTTGAAACAAATGAGCCACAAATAAAGCCGCTGTAATTGGTACAATATCTTTAGCAGGACACTGCTTGTTATTCGCACTCGGGGACTCGGTTTGCGACCCATTCGACCAGAACACATAACTCAGTAACTCGGTCCCTTTATCTTTCGTAAACCTATCGGCTACAAATTTCTCCGGATCATCAAACACCTTCCCATCTCTCATAACCAAAGGTTGGTACCCGCAAATCACCTCTCCTTTCTTCACCTCAAATGCCGAGTCATGCGAACTCAGCGTAAAATCCTTCCGCGCCCTTCCGAACTGCAAGGGCACGGGAGGGTGAGTCTTAGAGCTTCGTAAACAAACGAGTTAACCAGGTCGAGTTGACTCACTGAGTTGAAACTCAGTGACTCGCCCTTGCATGCATCTCTTACTTCTTCCCTAAGTTTCTCTTGCAACATTTTATCATTTCCAAGAAAATTTATAAGAGTTGGGAAAAAAGCTAAAAGTCCACCAAATGCATTGAACCCTAGTACATACATAAGGTTATGAAGTGCATCTTCTTCCCTGAGTCCAAACTCCGTTATTCCTATTTGCAACACTTGTGAACCTTCTTTTCGTATAAACTCAGCTACTTTGTTATAGCCACCGTTTACTAGAAACGAAGGGTAAGTAAATGAGTGGAGAAAAATTTCTTCGAAAGGCTGACAAAGGCCGAGTTTTACAGTTGGGATGACTTGAATGAGGAGCCAGCGTTCCAGATAAGTGTATCCTTTTTCGGATAACTCGGGCGATTTTGATGAGTCAGCTCCGGTTAAGGACCGAGTTAGGAAGCTGAAGAGGAACTTTTTAACGGCACGTCGAAGGCGGCGTCTTTGGATTCTGATTTGGAGATGTCGGAGTAGATTGTTTCCCACGTTGTGTCTAGGTTTGTGGTGAGAGTTGAGATCCATATGCTTCTGCTCCGTTTTAGGATGTCCAATATGTAGTTCTTCAGCTGCAACATTGTCAAAAATACTAAGGTCAAAAACATGTATGTTTCTCCTGACACTTGAACTCTTGATCGGTGATGATAACTTTTGTTTCATAAAAACAATTCAATTTTTTTAAGTACATCTTGAACTCATGGGTAGTTCGATAAATTAATATTACTTTCTTTTTGACACATTTTTCAATACTCGTTTAAAGTATAATTTCACAATATTATTTTTAAAAAAAAAAATTAATAAAAGTTTTATATTTAAACTTTTATTCAAAAAAAATTGAAAAAAAACATTATGAAACTATATTTATAAAATCATCGAAATACGTGTAAATAATGTATGTATATATTCCGTTGGAACAGTCGAACCGAGGTAGTATACTAAAATACGTTTTATTTAAAAGAGGAGTGTTAGGTGTACAGAATTGTATACAAAATACAACAGCTCATTCCAATTAAAACCCCCAACATATCATTATGTACACAATTCCGTATCCCAAGTATTTTCCAATTTGAAATTCTCAGGTACGGGATACAAGTTGGAAAAAACAAAACAAAATGCATACCTGAGCATGTCGGGGCTCAGTGGTATCAAGATAAATACAAGTACGAACATCTCCGGTTAAGCTAGTACTCGGCATGTAATCTCCGGCCAATACATCTTTCTTCTCCACAAGCTCCATATCGAACAAATGAGAGAAGGATTTAACATCAAGCACAGCTATTATATTCGGATAATAGACGTAAAAAATGGAAATGCAGGAGGAATATTAGTTCGAAACACACTGCTCTTGTTCTCATCATTCTTTGACACAATTGTAATTGTACCTTTTCCTTTGACCGGAATTTTTGACGAATCACCAAAAGTAACTTCCACATTGATGGTCTCGTTTATCTCCGTAAATAAATCTTTATGACCAGTCATGTGATTGTTGGCCCCTCAGTCAAGATACCAAACATTCTTCTTGCTTTCCTCGTCTCTTTTATAAGTGAGGAACATTTTTATCTTCTTTTGCAGCAGCAAAATGACTTCTTTCTTCCACCTTTGGTGCTCTACACTCATAACTGAAGTGACCAAATTATTATAATTATAAGATTGAAATTGAGATTT
This sequence comes from Apium graveolens, assembly GCF_009905375.1. Classification (NCBI taxonomy): domain Eukaryota; kingdom Viridiplantae; phylum Streptophyta; class Magnoliopsida; order Apiales; family Apiaceae; genus Apium; species Apium graveolens. Next base: position 65,440 of record NW_027420637.1, on the reverse strand, counting down.
ATCACCTCGTTGCAATCCACCCCTTCCTGCCTCTAAAATTTTGACCATGACCAGATGATTGAAAACCTTCAGAATTCTGGCCTCTGTTAAAAGACTGTCTTCCACGTCCTCGTCCACCTCGGTAACCACCTCTAAAGCCACCTTTTCACGTACAGAACACGCTACTGGCTAGTAACTGTCACCAATGGATACTTTACTTTGTAACGCCTTCTCGAGATGGCTTGCATCATCATACTGGTTCATCCGCTGCTCGTGAGCTTGAAGTGAACCTACGAGTTCATCAATGGAAATTGTGAACAAGTCCTTTGACTCCTCGATAGAAAAGTAACAACGTAATCAAATTTCTCTTGTCAACAAATGGAGTAATTTTTCCATTACCCGAACATCATCGAGACTTTCCCCGTTTCTTTTTATCTCATTTGTCACCATTTTCAAACGCGTAACAAATTCACCAATATTTCCAGAATTGTCATCTTTAAATTTTCAAACTCCCAGCGTAGCACTTGGAGCCGCACCTTTTTAACTTTTTTCAACTCCTTGGAATGATTTTTCCAAAATCTCCCACGCACTCTTTGATGTTTTTTCCTCCGAAAGTTTTTCAAAGGTGGATTCATCATCACCTTGAAAAATTGTGTATAACGCATTTTTTGTCTTTTTTCCGGGACTCCTTAAACACAGTTTTTCTCGTATTTGACAGAACTGCTTTAGCGGCGCATCCGTGGGCTCGTCATACCCGCTTTTGACAATGTCCCAATTGTCTTAGGAACCGATTAATACTTTCATTTGAATACTCCAGTTCCTGTAATTTATACTCGTCAAGTTTTGGAATATTTGGTTGCACTGTCGTCGTCATTTTTCACGAACGAAATCTTAGCTCTGATGCCACTTGTTGGAAACGTAGATGGGAAGCCTTAGCTCTGATGCCACTCATCGTCATTTGCTTGTGAAGCCTTCGAGCTTGCCGCGTGTGTGTGACGTGCGGACACGAATGTAGCGGAAAATTGGCCCGAATAATTACGGACTAGTTTTGCTAAATTTAATTTCCACTGGGCTTAGGCTTTTAAATTCTTAATTCGTTTTTATTACGAATTATTATAATTAATTTGGCGTAATAATAATCTGATTTCAGTTACGTATTGGACTATTAATTAACGCATTTTATTTAATTATGCATTTTATTTAATTACGCGTGAAGTAGCGCACACGTTTATCTCGAGCCTATATAATATCGTATTAGGCTTAGGGTTAGGTATTCATTCGATATACAAATCACAGCCGAAATGATTTAGGTTTTTCGGCTTTGTTATAAGTAAGCAAATACGTTTATAAACTTTAAGATATTGCATATAATTTACCACATATTTATTATAATATCTAAAATAATTTATAAGGCTTTGTTATAATTATTAAGTTTAAAATATTAGTGTCCCACTATATACTTAACATTGAAATATAAAATAGAAAGTTCGGCATCCACCTCTTATTTAGGATAGTTTCATAACTTATTTAGAAAAAAACTTCTGAATAAAAGTTCACACATTAAAATTGGTTTTAAAAAAAATGAGTTCATGAACTATATTAGATAAGAGTTTGAAAATGTTAATAATCTACTCAGGGAGCATGATTTACCACATATTTATTATAATTTTAAAATAATTTATGAATGTTGCAAAACATATCCCAAAAACATATTTAGCATATATACAAAGTGCACATTAATAAATCTAATATTAAATGTGAAATAAAATTATTATTTTCTTCTCAATTATCTTAAGTTCATGATTAGTATACATAAAATATTTTTGACATGTATCATACTAAAAATAAATATATAAATTAGTTCATATATAATAATAACTTTGTAATGAAAGTTACTTAAGAATATTAGATAATTTAGTTAATCCTTATTTTAAGTGTGAAGCAAAACCATATAAAACAATATTTGCTTGTGACATCCTTATTTTTATTTTCAGGTCATACATTAATTAATATTATATATTACGATTGAATTATATATAATTTATAGTAGTATGAGACCTGGTATAAGTTAAAGTTGTTATGCCAACTTACAATTTTATCAAAAAATAAAGGGCACTCATGCCTTAAATAATTTAATGTCATAATCAAAACAAAATTTGATTTACAAATTTGATATTTGTACATATAATATTTTTTTCATATGATTTTTTTCATGTGTCAAAATGCATTACTTTTTGTCCATTTAATTACTACTAACCAAACGTAAGTAAGAAAAAAGGGGATAAATTTTACACCAATTTATTTATACTGATGCATTATTGTGGGTATTATGTATGTTACATAATATAAATAAAATACTTAACTATTACATATTTTTAAAACAAACAGGATCATTCTACACAAAATAGAAACCATCCTCATTATTATTAGTTTAACAAACCCAGAGTAACTAGTATTATTATTGTAATTGTTGATATTATTTAAAATAAAATACTCCTGGAGGACTTAGTTTGGCACCAAATTCTGAGAATCCAAAAGCTAGGTTCAGATACTAGCCTCGCCTTTTCCTTTCTCGCTAGGAGTTCAATTCTTATTCAATCCAAACTTCCGAGTATGACTAGCAATTTGTGCAGGTGTTGTAGTGTTGTATGGGGCAAGTAGTTCTTGATATATGTTAGACTTTATTTAATTTAAACGTATTTAATATCGATGTGTCCGAATTGTTTAGGAAATAAACCAGTGTTTATTTATGAACGTTGGAATATTTTGAATAAGTCAAAGTAGTTGATTGCTTTTAGGAGAGTAGTGGAGGAAAACTAGGATCAGCACCTAATTTGTATGAACGTGTTTAGAGTTTTGCTATTATGTACTCTGTATTTCCATTTTCTGTTATCAATAACAAAGTTGCAAGTTTTCCATATATGTGATCATTGATTCAGTATCTTTATTTTCAGTTTAAATCTTATATCTGGTATCAGAGCTACTACACGTATCTTTCCTGCTAACGAAGATGGAGTCGAAGGCGGAGTCAAGCAGAAGTAAGAAAGGGAACTATGGACTAAGTTATCCAATGCTTACTAAGACAAATTATACGGTTTGGGCTTTAAAATTGAAGGTGATTATGCAGGCTTATGGAGTCTGGGATGTCGTCGAGCCTAAAGATCCAAAGGCTCCCATTGAAGAGAAAATAGATGAAAGAGCATTGACTATCGTCTACCAAGGGATCCCGGATGACATACTGTTGGCTTTGGCCGAAAAGAAATCATCCAAGGAGGCCTGGACAGCGATCAAGATTATCAGTCAAGGTGCAGACAAGGTCAAGAAAGCCAAGGCGTAAACACTTAAAGCAGAGTTTGAGGCACTAAAGATGAAGGACTAGGAACACATCGATGATTTCTGTATGAGACCTAATGGTCTGCTCACTAACATCAGATCATTGGGAGAAATAATAGGTAAGGAATATGTCATGAAGAAATTTCTAAGAACCGTGCCAACCAGATTTTTGCAAATTGTATCAGCTATTGAGCAATTTGGGAATCTGGAAGCCATATCGGTAGATGAAGTCACAGGCTCATTGAAGGCTCACGAGGAGCAAATACAATTACAAACGGAGACCAGTGAAGGACCACAACTGCTTCTAACCGAAGAAGAGTGGTAGAAGAAAGAAAATAAGACAACAAACTCCTTTTAACACGAGAAGATTGGTTAAAGAAGAATGGGAAAAACACTTCTCCAGGTGGTTAATGATTATCGAGTGAAGGACAGTCGAAATATTGTTCGTGACAGGAGTCAGGTCAAATGTTTTAACTGTTGAGCTTATGGTCACTTCGCGGTGGAGTGTCAAAAGCCAAGGAAAAATAGGCCACAAAGGGGTGAAGTGAACTTGACACAACTGACAGATGATGAACCTGCCTTGCTCATGGTTGTTTGAAAGAAAATTGAAGAAGAGGTGATCATGTTAACCGAGAACGAGGACTCGAAAATTGGCAAAGGAGTAGAGGAAAGTATATGGTATCTAGACAACGGGGCTAGTAACCATATGACAGGATGTCGTGAAAAGTTTAAGAAGCTGGACAAAAAAATTAAAGGAGAAGTAAAATTTAGAGATGGTTCGAGGGTCAAGATTAAATGGTAAGGTTCTATTAAAATCAAGTGTAATAATGGTGAAACGAGAGACTTGCACGGAGTATACTTCATACCAACATTGCGAAGCAATATCATTAACTTGGGGCAGCTGTGAGAAGAAGGAAACCGGGTTGTATTGAGTGGAGAACATTTGTGGCTTTATGATAGGTGTGGAATACTTCTTATGCAGGTGAAGAGATCTGGAAATCGTATATATAAAATTCAAATTAAAGAAGCCCGAAACAGATGCTTACTGACACAAGGTGAGGAGGCTCCGTGGCTATAACACAAATGCCTGGGCCATGTAAATTTTAAAGCAATGAATGTGATGTGTAAAAATCAGATGGCACATGGTCTACCTTCACTAGTTCAGCCCAAATAAAATTACAGCAGATGTCTCATGTCAAAGCAAACTCGTAAGCCATTTCCCTCTAAAACTAGTTTTGTTGCAAAGCACGGTCTTGAATTGATTCATATCGATTTGTGTGGACAAATAACACCATCTACCCCAGCTGATAATCAATTTTTTATGCTTACCGTTGATGATTATACACATATGATGTGGGTTTACATGTTAAAATCAAAATCTGAGGCTTTAAAAAATTCAAGCTGTTAGTTAAAAATGGGGCAAAACAGGGCATACAGGTTTTGAGATCTGACCGGGGGGAGAATTTTGCTCTAAGAAGTTCGAAACATTTTGCAATGAACATGGGATTTTGAGGCACTATACAGGGCCCTACACACCAAAACAAAACGGTGTTGTAGAGCGCCGTAATCGAACCGTTGTAGCTATGGCGAGGAGTATATTAAAAGAGAGACAAGTTCCAGCAACTTTTAGGGGGAGGCTGTCAGGCAGGTTGTTTATATGTTAAACAAATTACCCACACGAGCTTTGTCATCTATTACACCACATGAGGTCTGGTTCGAGAGAAAACCAAGTGTTACATCATTAAGGGTATTCACTTGCACATCGTGGATGAAGGTTCCTACACAACATACCACTAAATTGGATGATAGAAGCAAGCTTGTAGTGCATTTTGGCAGAGAACCACTGTAATATAAGTGAAATTTAATAATAATAATAATATTAATAATAATAATAATAATAATAATAGAAGTAAAGAATTTGATTTAATTTAGAATAAGAGTTATAAAAGAATTTGTTTTGATTTGGTAATTAGAATAGAAAAAGGAGTGATGCATGATCTATATATATAATCAGCACGTCTCTTAAACAAGATTCACACATTATTATCAAAACCCTGAAATTTAATAGGCCGTCGAGGTGAAAAAGAAAAAAAAACAAAAACAGAGAAGAGGCAGTGGATTCCCCAGAGAAGAAGAGTGAGGCAGAGCAAAGTAGAGAGAGGCAAGGGACTAATAACGAAGATAGATTGTCATAGCTTTATAGTAAATAAAAATGGTACTCTTTTATGTGTCATATGGTTGAGAATAGCATACACGCAATTCTTGTAGTATATTATTAGGTTAATATAATATTTTCTTTTGTTATTCGCGTGCTAGGTTCTACAACATCAACATCAACAAAGAATAAGTTTTAAGAATATTATATTATTTACATCATCTTGTGTGTCGTGTTCCCTGTGTGTTTCTTTATCACTTATCTTGTATATCAATTTAATGGTCTCTAGTTTATTTAAGGTGTGTTTTCATATTTTCTTAACCATTAATATCATGCGGTGATTATTTTAATATAAGTTTATTTCATAATTTAATATTATTTTAGTTTGTTCTTTGATACATGATTTTATTTTATTTTTCCCCAAAGATTGTGCTAGCTGAGTTGTGTAATCAATGATATGTCTTGTAATTTGCATCATAAAATACATAAATTAGATGTATATTTTGAGTCGTTAAAATTATGTAAGTTACTATAGAAAAAGAATGTGAGCTATGTCACGTTTAGGTGAGGATGTACAAATTTAAGGCCAAACATACGTTATTTAAATAAGTATTTGTTTTGCTTAGTTTTATTATGACTTGTATTATTAGTAAATTAATAGAGTAATATGTTGTTATATTATTATTTGGTCAGGTGATTAATTGGTCAGGTGATCTGGTTACCATCAGTTACGAGTTAGAGAGGGGGATATTCCGAAGATTGCATTTTGCACCCGTTATGGTCATTATGAGTTTCTCGTGATGTCCTTTGGGTTGACGAATGCACCAGCGGTATTTATGGATTTAATGAATCGGGTCTTTCATGATTATTTGGATAAATTCGTGGTGGTCTTCATCGATGATATCTTGATATACTCTAGGAGCAGAGAGGAGCATGAGGAGCATTTACGTACTGTACTTGAAATTTTGAGAGAGAAGAAGTTGTTTGCGAAATTTTCCAAGTGTGAATTCTGGTTGGAGGAAGTGGCATTCTTGGGGCATATTGTATCTGGTAGGGGCATTGAGTTGGATCCTGCGAAAGTCGAGGTTATTACTAATTGGCCCAGACCTAGCAATGTGACGGAGGTGAGGAGTTTCTTGGGTCTGGCAAGTTACTACAGGCGTTTTGTGGAAGGTTTCTCTTCCATAGCTTTGCCATTGACTCAGCTAATGAGGAAGGGAATTAAGTTCGAGTGGAATAATGATCGTGAGAAGAGCTTTCAAGAGTTAAAGAAGAGGTTGGTGTCTGCTCCAATACTTGTGTTGCCATCAGGGAATGGAGGTTTTCAGGTTTATAGTGATGCTTCTAAGAGAGGATTGGGGTGTGTGCTTATGCAGCATGGGAAAGTGATTTCTTACGCCTCTAGGCAACTTAAACCTTATGAGGTGAACTATCCTACCCATGACTTGGAGTTAGCGGCTGTGGTATTTGCTTTGAAGATCTGGAGATACTATCTTTATGGAGAGACTTGTGACATCTTTACTGATCACAAGAGTCTCAAATACATATTTACTCAGAAGGAGCTTAACATGAGGCATCGGAGGTGGCTTGAACTTCTTAAGGATTATGATACAAATATTCAATACCATCCGGGGAAGGCGAATGTAGTGGCAGACGCTCTTAGTAGGAAGAACTTGGGGAGTGTTGCATCTCTCATTACTCAGCCGTACCTTATTTCATATTTTGAGCGCTTGGGTGTTGAGTTGTATGTTAGAGGATCAAGTGGTAGCATTGCAAATTTGAAAGTGGAACTGAATCTTGTTTCAAGGGTTAAGGAAGCTCAGAAGGATGATACAGGTTTGAAAGCTATTAGATCTGAGGTGGCAGGTGGCAAGCAAAAACACTTTCGTGTTGATGATGAGGGCATGATATGGTTGGGTGGGAAATTGTGCGTGCCCACAGACCCGACGATTCGTGAGAAAATTTTGAAGGAGGCTCATAGTTCTTCATTTTCTATTCATCCAGGTTCCACTAAGATGTATGGAGATTTGAAGAAGCACTTTTGGTGGAGTGGAATGAAGAGAGATATAGCAGAATTTGTGGGAAAATGTCTTACATGTCAACAAGTGAAGATAGACCATCAGAGGCCTAGTGGATTGTTGCAGCAGCTAGATATTCTAGTTTGGAAGTGGGAAAACATTACTATGGATTTTGTGACTCATTTGCCGAGGACTTTCGAGAAGAACGATGTCATATGGGTGGTGGTTGATAGACTTACTAAGTCCACTCACTTCTTGCCTATTAGAGAGACTACTCATGTTCATGAGTTGACAGAGATTTTTCAGCGAGGTATTGTTAGAGTGCATGGTGTACCTGTGTCGATAGTTTCTGATAGGGATACGAGATTTACATCGCGGTTTTGGAAGGGTTTCCAACATGCTTGGGGTACAAGGCTTAATTTTAGTACAACTTATCATCCAACGACCGATGGATAATCGGAGAGGACGATTCAGACATTGGAAGATATGTTGAGGGCTTGTGCTTTGGAGTGGTAAGGTGATTGGGATAAACATTTGTATCTTGTCGAGTTTGCGTATAATAATAGCTGGCACGCGAGTATTGGTATGCCACCATTTGAAGCTTTATATGGTAGGAGGTGTAGAGCACCATCTTGTTGGGATGAGGTTGGAGAGAGAGTCATTGAAGGACAAGAGCTAGTTAGAATCACTAATGAGAAGGTGGAGAAAGTTAAAGAAAGTTTAAAGGAAGCTCGATCTCGTCAAAAGAGTTATGCGGATCAACATCAGAAGTTTGGTGGATTTGAGCCAGGTGATCATGTGTTCTTGAAGGTGTCTCCTTGTAAGGGTGTGAAATATTTTGGTATGAAGGGAAAGCTTAGTCTAAGATATATTGGCCATTTCGACGTTATGGAGAAAGTAGGGGAAGTATCTTATAGAGTTGGGTTGCCACCACAACTATCTCATGTGCATAATGTGTTTCATGTGTCTGTTTTGAGGGGCTATAAATATCATCCATTACACGTAGTTCAGTATCCATTGCATAAGATTAGAGAAGATCTTTCTTGTGAGGAAGAAGCTGAGACTATCTTAGCTCGAGAAGGGCGAGTTTTGAGGAAGAACACCATTCCGTTTGTGAAGGTTTTGTGGAAAAATCATTCTGAGAGAGAGGCGACTTGGGAGTTAGAAGAATCTATCCGTGAGAAATATTCGCATTTGTTCGAATCTAGTACGAGTATTTAGTTTCGTTTGATTCCGGGGACGGAATCCTTTTTAAGGGGGTATATATGTAATATACGTGAAATTTAATAATAATAATAATAATAATAATAGAAGTGAAGAATTTGATTTAATTTAGAATTAGAGTTATAAAAGAATTTGTTTTGATTTGGTAATTAGATTAGAAAAAGGAGTGATACATGATCTATATATATAATCAGCACATCTCTTAAACAAGATTCACACATTATTATCAAAACCTTGAAATTTAATAGGCCGCCGAGGTGAAAAAGAAAAAAAAAAAAGAAAAACAGAGAAGAGGCAGTGGATTCCCCAGAGAAGAGTAAGGCAGAGCAAAGTAGAGAGAGGCAAGGGACTAATAACGAAGATAGATTGTCATAGCTTTATAGTAAATCAAAAAGGTACTCTTTTATGTGTCATATGGTTGAGAATAGCATACACGCAATTCTTGTAGTATATTATTAGGTTAATATAATATTTTCTTTTGTTATTCGCGTGCTAGGTTCTACAACATCAACATCAACAAAGAATAAGTTTTAAGAATATTATATTATTTACATCATCTTGTGTGTCGTGTTCCCTGTGTGTTTCTTTTATCACTTATCTTGTATATCAATTTAATGGTCTCTAGTTTATTCAAGGTGTGTTTTCATATTTTCTTAACCATTAATATCATGCGGTGATTATTTTTAATATAAGTTTATTTCATAATTAAATATTATTTTAGTTTGTTCTTTGATACATGATTTTATTTTATTTTTCCCCAAAGATTGTGCTAGCTGAGTTGTGTAATCAATGAAATATCTTGTAATTTGCATCATAAAATACATAAATTAGATGTATATTTTGAGTCGTTAAAATTATGTAAGTTACTATATAAAAAGAATGTGAGCTATGTCACGTTTAGGTGAGGATGTACATATTTAAGGCCAAACATACGTTATTTAAATAAGTATTTGTTTTGCTTAATTTTATTATGACTTGTATTATTAGTAAATTAATAGAGTAATATGTTGTTATATTATTATTTGGTCAGGTGATTAATTGGTCAGGTGATTAATTGGTCAGGTAGTACATGTCCTCTCAATTTTAATACTATTTCGGGGACTTATACATTTTGGGGTAATAGTTAGTTTATCAATTAAATTATTTACATGATCACCTTTTCGTATCGCAATAGACTAGAATACAATGATGTAGTTTTGTTCAGCCTAGTTGATTATCATGTGTCAAAACTGTACTGTATAGGTTAGTTACATGATTAAAGGTTACATAAATAGATTTTAAGTAGTAATGATTAATTATTAAATGATTAAATAAAATGCATATTAATCATAAATTATAATTTTGTATTTAGATTGCGGGTCGGGGATTTACCGGATTGTTTGCGGATCTTGATAGTATTTTAGTTTCGATATTCCAAGTACGGACTCTGTCCCCTTTTTATTCAGCGCTACTCCACTTAGCATTTAGAAATATTTGATTAGTTCAGTTCTTCTGTATCCTGCTCATTCAATATTTGATTTGACTTTTTCTGACTTCCGAAAATTATTTTAAAATTGATTTGGAAATTTTAAATATCTGTTTATGCGGTTTTCAAAATTTATCAATGACACCCTCTATTTTGGAAATTCAATTATTTGTCTGAGATGATTTTAAATTCTGCGAGAATTATTTTATTTGGACCCTTAGTGTGATTTAGAGTATACCGAGTTAACCATCTGTAGGGGTACTACAGCCATGTCATTGCGGCACCAGTGACATGACACTTCCGTGACAGTGTGATTGGTCACGGTGTATCCTTCTGTTAGCCCATGGGAGGACCTTTTGTGCATTTGATATTTGTTCAGGATATACGTGGGTGCACCCAGAGTTTGATTTGTGATTTGATTTATGGTGACGTTGTATATGCCGTACACGTTATCCATTCTGTTGCACACATTAGGTACCCTATGATGTGTGTATTTGTATTTGTTCTGATCTCGGTATGAAATATCCTAACCCCTCGTTATTTCAGCCTTACTTATTTTAAAAATTGTTGATTTATTATAAATTACAAATTATTTATTTCTGATCTCTTTATTTTGTAAACTGTATTCTAAATCCGTACTGGGCATTTGGTTCATGCCATATTCTTTTTCTGGCAGGTGCTTAGGGGGATCTGGGACTGTGTGATGGAGAGCTACCCCAATTCGTTGATTAGGATTTCAGAATTTTATCTTTAATTAGACTTAATTATTTATTTACAGATTTCACATTTATATTATTGGTTTAGACTGTTTGGAGATTTAATATTATTTTTGAGATTTCGGACTGTTTAATTATTGTTTAGAAATATATTAGTGCTATGTTTGCAGGTTTTTGGATTTTAAGTAATATCTCCCTTAGAAGGGGGTGTTACAACCAGGCACCAAAGCGTACCGGTTATTCGATCCTGTTGCTCGAAAGATTCATATCAGTAGAGATGTGGTGTTCAATGAAGATAAGGGATGGTGTTGGGAGACTACAATCAATGTTGAAGCACCTGGAGGGGACAAATATATATTTGATTTTCCTGAAACAATTTTACATGATGTTACAAGTGAGCCCATAACGGTTCCAGAGGTTGAAATCGGGTCACCAAACACACCTTTGTAGCAAACTCAAAGTAGTTCTCAACTCGGCTCAACAAATACAGATGTACCTAGAGATGCATATGATGACAGTGTGACAACACGTAAGTTTCGGAGTCTTGATTATATTTATGATCACAAGACTGAAGTCGAAATGGCTGAGGAGGAATTATTATTGATGGGTATAGATGAGCCAGTATGCTTTGAACAAGCCATAAAAGAGCCTAAGTGGAAAGATGCGATGGACAAAGAAATAGAAGCTATCGAAAAAAATCACACCTGGGTACTCACAAATCTGCCGAAGGGTCACAAGGCCATCGATTTAAAGTAGGTCTTTAAGCTGAAAACTGATCAACATGGTGAAATCACAAAACACAAAGCCCAGCCCGGATTGCTGCAAAGGGTTATGTGCAGCGACATGGGATTGATTATGAGGAGGTGTTTGCACCCGTGAATTTACCACTAGCTTTGGCAGCCAAACATAATTGGGAGGTTCATCACCTCGATGTAAAATCAGCTTTTTTAAATGGAGTGTTACAAGAAGAAGTTTATATCTCTCAACCAAAGGGTTATGCAAAGGAAGGACGAGAACATATGGTTTATCGATTGATGAAAGCTTTATATGGTTTTTACCAAGCTCCACGAGCATGGTATGCACGGTTAAATCAGTATTTATTAACGTTGGGATTTATCAAATGCCCTTTTGAAAATGTCGTGTATATCAAACGTGATGGAGCTGGTTCGCAGATTGTTGGAGTCTACGTAGATGATCTAATTTTCACAGGGGCAAATATTTGAGACATCCTCAAATTCAAGGGGGAGATGGGTAGAGAATTTGATATGTCTGATTTGGGTAAGCTATCGTATTACGTGGGATTAGAGGTTGTTCGAGGCTGTGGTTTCATACAAATTCGCCAGTCATCTTATGCCAAAAAGGTACTCGAGCGAGCTGGTTTGGCTGAGTGTAACTCGGTGAAATATCCAATGGTTTGGGTCAGTTCAACTTTCCACACATCTTATATCTTTTGAAGCTGACATGATGTTGCAGAAATATCAGTGTTTCAGTCTAGATTTTCGTACTGAAGTTTCAGTAAGGTTTCTTAAAGATCAGCCTCTGCGAGTCAACAGATTACAGAAGGTGTTTGGAGCACCATAGTTAAGTAACAAGTAATAATCATGATTTGAAGACAATAACATGTTTTCTTCAAGAAAGGGTCAAGATGGCATAAAAACTTATGAAGTACTTGTATCACTGTTATATAAATCTGCTAATAAGAATCATTATTAGGTGTGCCGTAAATTATATAACTATCATCCACTTTATCTGAACTTAAACAGCAGCAAAGTTTGTACTTGGATACTGGTAGTACACAAGATGCAACCAGAACATCTCAAACTTTTGTAGTTCGACAAAATTATAAAAATACTAGCAAAACATGCTTAGGAAAACAAAATTGACATTTTTAAAATCAAGAACAACATGACAATACGTAATTTATTGATAATGATAAGACTCGGTGAAATCACAGGATTTTCGAGATGTTAGAATAACTGATGTCAACGTAATTATGGTATAGATGCCTGAAAGCATGTTCCAGGAGTTTTAATACTTCTTTAGGCACAAGGTTGATCAAAACTACATCTCTTTGTTGGCTTGAGTACGCGTTTCTACTGTCCCCAGTACAAAGTACTTCTTTTGATGTATGTTACAGTGTGTGATTTCTTTTGATTTTAGGTGCGTCGAGAGATGATTCAGAGTTGATTAAAAAATGTGACTTACCTAAATTAGAAATTACGTTTGTACTTGTTAATGCATCTCATCTTCGTAACTTGTTTTGATCAACTTATTTCAGCATATATGATGCATAAGAAGTTAAGAACGTCAACAGGATGAATTCAAGCCATACTTCTATTCACTTTTGCAGGCAAAAACGAAATGCTAGTATTCCTTTTATTATGATTTGCATTATTGAATTGAGAATCTTCAACTGGCCAAAGATATGGCTCTCAATCATTCTTAGGGAAACAGTAAGTTCTAAACTTGATTTCTTAACTGAAAAAGCCCGACTCTCTACGGACAAAATTACACACTACAGTCAGTGCAGCACCTAGAATGCCTTAAAAGGTTTATCATGGTAGTGAAGAAAGAGTATTAAACATAAGAATCATATCTTCGTACAAACTTTAATCTGTGATGCACTAAATCCCTTAAAAGGTTTATTTATGGTTAGTATGGTCTTTACCGTTACTTACCACTAGTGCATACCGAACATTTCTTGGGGGGCACTATATGGCATAGTTTCTAGAATCGGTTATGGCTATAAATAAATAAGATAAGGTGCCACTTTGATGAAATTTAAGTATTTATATCATAATTTATTTACGAGTAATGTCATGTGTACATAATTTTGTACAAAAAATTTGTACAGAATGACATGACAATTGATGTGGTGTGTTTTAATTGCGCTTGTTGATGTGAATATATGGGTACATTCCAATTAAACCCACCACATATCATTATGTACAAAATTTTGTACACACAATTATGTACCCCAAACATTATCCTTTACTTGATTGTTTCAAAAAATTGCACCCCGTGTCGCTTTTAAATTAGTCATTTTATGCAATCAAATTTATCGAAATTTGATCAAGGTTTATTAATATTTTATAATTAAATAAAATAAAAAATAATATAATTAAAAACATTTAATTTAATTTAATATCTAGCTTTCAGTTTTTTTCTTAAATATTATAAGTGTAATTTTTAATTTTTGATCAAAAATTATTCTATTTGACCGATAAAAAAATAACAACGGAAAAGGGACAGAGAGAGTATTCAAGATCGAAAAAGACTTGTGCATATGATTTTATTTTACCAAAGTACATCTAACTTGTAATAAATATTGAAAAAGGCATACCTTTAATTAACAGGTGAACACCCTTTATTGAAATTAAGACTAAGTTACCATTATCGTACATAAGAATAATATAAATCTCTTTTATATATAAAATCCCAACATATTTTCAGTAAAATGATGAATTTGCCCCTGTATCTATCATAATTAAAAAATTATTGTTGGCGGGAATCGAAGCACAATCTACCCATTAATTCTAACAGTACAATACATCTATGACACTATGTCTTTTATGTTTTAATCAATCACTTAATATGTGTCGCTAAAAAGTAAAATTTCTTCTTCCTATTGTAGTTCATGAAATAAATTTTTTAGTCTTGTTTTTCCTTCATATATATATATATATATATATATATATATATATAGATTTAGTTAGCTATATATTTTTAACTAATTAAAGTTATAATTTAGATAATAATTTTGATCAATATCTAACATATAAAGATAATCATTATACCAAAAAATATAAATAAATTAAGACATAACATGTATTTAGTAAATAATGTAATATATTTTCAAGTAATCGAATTCTTAAAATCTATGATATTATATGTAAGAATTAATTAACAATGTCAAATAATCAAGTTCACACTAATACGAAAAATACACAAATAAATTTATAATGCGTGTTTATTCAATAAAAATTATATTGTTAGAACGTATACATAATATAATTTTAAGAAAATAATTTATATATTTTAGTTATTTGACCAAATTGACAACAAAAAATCAAATAAGTTAACAATTATGGATAAATAAAATATTCTTAGATGTATACATAATTAATAAATTTATTCAATTTTTGATTGAAACCAACATATTTAGGTTTATTTCGATCATAACAACATAATCTACTCAATTTAAAAATATCAAAATTTGACCATTTTTCTGAAAAAATGAAAAGTCACTGAAAAAACCTGACAATCACTGTCTATCTGAATTGCAATAATTCAATTCGTGAGGACACGATTATTTTTGCTTCAGATGTGGTCGAAATTATTCAAACTTCAGCTTCTAATTCTCCTAAAATTCTAAACTTTTCAATATTATAAAATTTCAAAATGTTCACCATCCTCACATAATTCTAAACCTTTATACGCGAAATTCCAATATTGTTAGAAAATAGTCCTTGACTCGCACGTGCTATTATATTAGTTTGAATTTATACACCAGCATATATATAGAGAGAGCTTCCAACAACACAACTGGAGGA
The DNA here is from genome assembly GCF_009905375.1 of Apium graveolens. Classification (NCBI taxonomy): domain Eukaryota; kingdom Viridiplantae; phylum Streptophyta; class Magnoliopsida; order Apiales; family Apiaceae; genus Apium; species Apium graveolens. Next base: position 49,997 of record NW_027420637.1, on the reverse strand, counting down.
AATATTAACACGTTTTGACAATTTATGGTACAGGGCAATCTAGCTACTAAGTGAGCAACCCTATTCGCTTATCTTTTAACAAAAGAAATCGAATAACCTGTTCTAGAATCAAGAATAATACGGCAAGCATCCAAAATATGACCAACTTCTAGGAGGTTATCCTGAGAACACTGCAGAGTTCGGACATTGGTTAAGGAATCTGATTCAGTAAATACCCTATAATGAGGCAATGTGAGAAGCCAATGAAGACCTTCAAGAATGGCCAAAGCTTCAGCTTCGGCCACTGTACCAATAGGAGGTTGCCTTATTGTTTTGCAAGCTACAAAAACACCAGCATGATCTCGAAAAACCAACCCCATTGAAAAAGAGTCATCACATGTGCAAACTGTAGCATCTACATTAAGCTTTAAACTTCCAGCTTCAGGTTTTTTCCATTTAACTAGTTCTTGGGTAACAGAGTTCATATTGGGTGACATTGTAATAACACGTTTCTTCTGTGCTTCCTTCCAGTCTAAGGTCATCTTCGCACTCTACTCCATTACAACAATAGCATTTGTTACTCTACCTTCCCACACCTTTTTGTTACGAAAAAACCACACACCCCACAATACTTTAGCAATTGTTACCAAAAGGTCTTGATCCGCAGTTTCTAATTTAGTAAGAAGCCAAGATGGGATATTACTTGCATAGAAAAACTTATTCCCACATATTGCCAGCAAGCCAAGACAAAAGGACAATTAAAAAAGACATGAGCCAAATCCTCAACAGCTAAATTGCACATTGGGCAGTCAAGTGACAGATGAACACCCTTCATACTCAGTCTACTTCTCACATGATATTATTTCTACAGACACGCCAGAGAAAAGTTTTCATTTTATGAGGGGGGTCCAGCTTCCAAAGCTTGCTCCAACCTGGTGATTGAGAAACAGAATCAGTGCCAACATTCCTAGAGTGCCACAGCTGATATCCTGTTTTCACCGAGTATTTACCGTTAGATGTTTTAGACCAAGCCAAACGGTCAACTGCAGGCAGAAAAGGAATTCTAGTTGATAAAACTACGGCTGCGTCAGCACTAGAGAACATCTCTGATACTTTGCTGATATTCCAAGCCCTGTCATTAGGTTGGAACAAGTCAGCCACTGCTAAGTTGTTGTTACCATAAGTCCAGGATTGATCAACTTTAAAATCACTTTTACTAACTAGCCAAGCGTCTCGAGTACACCTTATCGACTTTCCATCACCTAAAATCCAACGATAACCCTGAAACACCTCATTCTTAGCTGTAAGAATTCCATTCCAGATAAATCTAGCACTTGGTATTCCTTGTGCCTGCAAATATGAGAATCCGGGAAATATTTTGATTTAAAAAACCGTGAAATAAGAGAATTTAGAATATGAATGAACTTCCAGACATGCTTAGCCATAATAGTGATGTTATATCCATAAAGATTCCTGAATGCCAACCTTCCTTGACACTTTGACATGCTCAAACCATCCCAAGCAATCTAGTTGATGCCCTTGTTGTCTGTAGATCCCGATTGCCACCAATACTTATTCAACATTACCTCCATATCATGACACATCGATTGCGGCAAAAGGAAGGACGACATACAATACGATGGGATGGTCGTTGCAACATTTTTAATCAAAACTATTTTACCAATACGAGATATTTTCTTGGCTTTCCAACCTTGAAGTCGTTTCCACATTCTCTCTTTAATAAAATCAAAAACTCGCTTCTTAGACCGTCCAACCAGAGAAGGTAAGCCTAGATACAAACCAGACTGAAGATCATTGTTAACGCCCAATATACTTGATATTGCAGCATGTTTATCCTGCCTAACATTCGAACCGAAGAAAACCCCAGATTTCTGATAATTGATAGATTATCCTGAGAGTCGAGCATACTCATCCAGGATGTGCTTAACAATTTCTGTCTCATGCTGATTTGCACGAAAGAATAAAAAAGAGTCATCCGCAAATATAAGATGTGAGATTACTGGAGCAGAATTACTTACTTTCATACCATGAATGGTTTCCTCCGCGACAGCTTTAGAGAGAGCTAATGACAACCCCTCTCCACAAAAGAGAAACAAGTAGGGAGAAAGGGGATCCCCTGACGAATTCCAAGAGAAGGAATAATAGGACCAATTGATGCACCATTAAAACAAAATTCATACGAAACTGTCCTTACGCACAACATCATCCAGTTGACCCATTGAGAACAGAATCCCATCACATGCATCATTTTCCTTAAATATTTCCAATCAACTCTATCATAAGCCTTTGAAATATCCAATTTTAGAGCCACATCACCTTCCCTCCCTCGATTTGATTTCTTAATAAAGTGGATGAGCTCAAAAGAAATAAAGACGTTATCATTGATGCATCTACCAGGCACAAACGCAGCTTGATTTTCTGTAATAATCTGGGGAAGAATGCGCTCCAAACGGTTGGCCAAAACTTTAGACAAAATCTTGTACAATACATTGCACAAAGCTATAGGGCGAAGGTCTTTTAATCGACAAGCATTTTGTTTTCTAGGGATGAGTACTACATTAGTATCATTGAGATTAGCTGGAAAAGAATTATTCTTCAACCATTCTCAGCAGCAAATAAAAACCTCCTTACCTAAAGTAGGCCAGAAATTCTGGGGAAAAGGCAGGAGTAAGACCATCCGAACTACTAACTTTATCCCGGTGCATTTACTTCACAGCACCCGTAAACTCTTTGAAAGACAACTCAGCAACCATATATATTTAGTGTGTACACATATCCTCCCTACTTATTTTGGACATTATTCATTAATACTAGCGTATAATCTGTGCGATCCACGGACTAATTATAATATTTGTAATTTTATTCTTTGAATATTTTATAAAAAAAATAAATTATAAAATAATAATAATAATATTAAGATTAATGAAGTTAAAATATTCATGCATTATTTTGTATGTGTTATATTATCGAAAGATTCAAAATTTAGATAGTTGAAATCTTAAAAAGGTGTGGAGCTTACGGGAAAGTAGAAGTCTTGAGTAGCAGTTGAGTATGTGGGTGATTTGATATTGTTTTTTAATATTTTTTAATCTTTTTCTTGATTTATTATTATTTTGTTATATAATAATTTGAATTACTAAAATTAATTTTAAAAGTGTTTGGTTCCCTGCAAAAGAGGTAACAAAAAAGAGGTTGAGTGCGATGAGAAATTAATTTTGATAATAATTCGTAAAGTTTGTAGTTATATTAGTTACATGATTTAATTTTTTTAATTAAAATATATTTGTTTAAACATTATTTTGGAAGGTGTTAACCTACTTTGTAGGAAGGTGTTAACCCACTGGCCAAATAAAATCATGTTTCGCTTATAATATTATAGTATAATAATATAGTACAGTATAGATTTTGTTCTGAGTTATAATGTGTTTTTATTCTTAATGGATAGTTTTATTTTTTGGTGCAACTACTTTATTAGTTTAATCATTAATGGAGTTGAATTTTGTTGAATAATATCCAGTTGAGATATTTTGTTTAACAACACCTCAAAGGTGAATGTGGCAACTCGCTACTTAAGTTCAAAAATAGTCAATATTGTTTTTTCTCCTAATTATTATAACGTGTTAATTAAAACTATAATGCAAGAAACTTAAAATTATTACAAATTATATTTTATAAATAAATTTTGATCTCATAAATTTGAACTGTAATTCCAGCATTAACAAATCTAATATTATTTCATTATATATACTTAAAAAATATATATTCATATACAATCAGTTGCGAATAATTGAGCACCGCAAAACAAATACACTTTCAAAGTAATTACCTAAAAAAATACAAAAAATTGCTGGCATTTCACCTAACCCAAACACCATAATGTTTAGTTCTTTTATTCCAACGATAAATTTTAAAAAACAAATAATAATTAAATATATTCACAGAAGAATATATTTTTCAACCATATGTTTCCCTTCCAAATTCCAACACGAACATAATTCGATGCGAGATCATATATTTTTAGCCTTTTCAAGTGATGTGATCTTGGAGCCAGAAGAATCAACCGTGAACGAATCATACCTTTGAAACAAATGAGCCACAAATAAAGCCGCTGTAATTGGTACAATATCTTTAGCAGGACACTGCTTGTTATTCGCACTCGGGGACTCGGTTTGCGACCCATTCGACCAGAACACATAACTCAGTAACTCGGTCCCTTTATTTTTCGTAAACCTATCGGCTACAAATTTCTCCGGATCATCAAACACCTTCCCATCTCTCATAACCAAAGGTTGGTACCCGCAAATCACCTCTCCTTTCTTCACCTCAAATGCTGAGTCATGCGAACTCAGCGTAAAATCCTTCCGTGCCCTTCCGAACTGCAAGGGCACGGGAGGGTTGAGTCTTAGAGCTTCGTAAATAAACGAGTTAACCTGGTCGAGTTGACTCACCGAGTTGAAACTCAGTGACTCACCCTTGCATGCATCTCTTACTTCCACCCTAAGTTTCTCTTGCAACATTTTATCATTTCCAAGAATATTTATAAGAGTTGGGAAAAAAGCTAAAAGTCCACCAAATGCATTGAACCCTAGTACATACATAAGGTTATGAAGTGCATCTTCTTCCCTGAGTCCAAACTCCGTTATTCCTATTTGCAACACTTGTGAACCTTCTTTTCGTATAAACTCAGCTACTTTGTTATAGCCACCGTTTACTAGAAACGAAGGGTAAGTAAATGAGTGGAGAAAAATTTCTTCGAAAGGCTGACAAAGGCCGAGTTTTACAGTTGGGATGACTTGAATGAGGAGCCAGCGTTCCAGATAAGTGTATCCTTTTTCGGATAACTCGGGCGATTTTGATGAGTCAGCTCCGGTTAAGGACCGAGTTAGGAAGCTGAAGAGGAACTTTTTTAACGGCACGTCGAAGGCGGCGTCTTTGGATTCTGATTTGGAGATGTCGGAGTAGATTGTTTCCCACGTTGTGTCTAGGTTTGTGGTGAGAGTTGAGATCCATATGCTTCTGCTCCGTTTTAGGATGTCCAATATGTAGTTCTTCAGCTGCAAACATTGTCAAAAATACTAAGGTCAAAAACATGTATGTTTCTCCTGACACTTGAACTCTTGATCGGTGATGATAACTTTTGTTTCATAAAAACAATTCAATTTTTTAAGTACATCTTGAACTCATGGGTAGTTCGATAAATTAATATTACTTTTTTTTTAAGTACATCTTGAACTCATGGGTAGTTCGATAAATTAATATTACTTTCTTTTTGACACATTTTTCAATACTCGTTTAAAGTATAATTTCACAATATTATTTTTAAAAAAAAAAATTAATAAAAGTTTTATATTTAAACTTTTATTCAAAAAAAATTGAAAAAAAACATTATGAAACTATATTTATAAAATCATCGAAATACGTGTAAATAATGTATGTATATATTCCGTTGGAACAGTCGAACCGAGGTAGTATACTAAAATACGTTTTATTTAAAAGAGGAGTGTTAGGTGTACAGAATTGTATACAAAATACAACAGCTCATTCCAATTAAAACCCCCAACATATCATTATGTACACAATTCCGTATCCCAAGTATTTTCCAATTTGAAATTCTCAGGTACGGGATACAAGTTGGAAAAAACAAAACAAAATGCATACCTGAGCATGTCGGGGCTCAGTGGTATCAAGATAAATACAAGTACGAACATCTCCGGTTAAGCTAGTACTCGGCATGTAATCTCCGGCCAATACATCTTTCTTCTCCACAAGCTCCATATCGAACAAATGAGAGAAGGATTTAACATCAAGCACAGCTATTATATTCGGATTAATAGACGTAAAAAATGGAAATGCAGGAGGAATATTAGTTCGAAACACACTGCTCTTGTTCTCATCATTCTTTGACACAATTGTAATTGTACCTTTTCCTTTGACCGGAATTTTTGACGAATCACCAAAAGTAACTTCCACATTGATGGTCTCGTTTATCTCCGTAAATAAATCTTTATGACCAGTCATGTGATTGTTGGCCCCTCAGTCAAGATACCAAACATTCTTCTTGCTTTCCTCGTCTCTTTTATAAGTGAGGAACATTTTTATCTTCTTTTGCAGCAGCAAAATGACTTCTTTCTTCCACCTTTGGTGCTCTACACTCATAACTGAAGTGACCAAATTTATTATAATTATAAGATTGAAATTGAGATTTATCACCTCGTTGCAATCCACCCCTTCCTGGCCTCTAAAATTTTGACCATGACCAGATGATTGAAAACCTTCAGAATTCTGGCCTCTGTTAAAAGACTGTCTTCCACGTCCTCGTCCACCTCGGTAACCACCTCTAAAGCCACCTTTTCCACGTACAGAAGCGCTACTGCTAGAACTGTCACCAATGGATACTTTACTTTGTAACGCCTTCTCGAGATGGCTTGCATCATCATACTGGTTCATCCGCTGCTCGTGAGCTTGAAGTGAACCTACGAGTTCATCAATGGAAATTGTGAACAAGTCCTTTGACTCCTCGATAGAAGTAACAACGTAATCAAATTTCCTTGTCAACAAATGGAGTAATTTTTCCATTACCCGAACATCATCGAGACTTTCCCCGTTTCTTTTTATCTCATTTGTCACCATTTTCAAACGCGTAACAAATTCACCAATATTTCCAGAATTTGTCATCTTTAAATTTTCAAACTCCCAGCGTAGCACTTGGAGCCGCACCTTTTTTAACTTTTTCAACTCCTTGGAATGATTTTTCCAAAATCTCCCACGCACTCTTTGATGTTTTTTCCTCCGAAAGTTTTTCAAAGGTGGATTCATCATCACCTTGAAAAATCGTGTATAACGCATTTTTGTCTTTTTTCCGGGACTCCTTAAACACAGTTTTCTCGGTATTTGACAGAACTGCTTTAGCGGCTGCATCCGTGGGCTCGTCATACCCGCTTTTGACAATGTCCCAATTGTCTTAGGAACCGATTAATACTTTCATTTGAATACTCCAGTTCCTGTAATTTATACTCGTCAAGTTTGGAATATTTGGTTGCACTGTCGTCGTCATTTTTCACGAACGAAATCTTAGCTCTGATGCCACTTGTTGGAAACGTAGATGGGAAGCCTTAGCTCTGATGCCACTCATCGTCATTTGCTTGTGAAGCCTTCGAGCTTGCCCGCGTGTGTGACGTGCGGACACGAATGTAGCGGAAAATTGGCCCGAATAATTACGGACTAGTTTTGCTAAATTTAATTTCCACTGGGCTTAGGCTTTTAAATTCTTAATTCGTTTTTTATTACGAATTATTATAATTAATTTGGCGTAATAATAATCTGATTCAGTTACGTATTTGACTATTAATTAACGCATTTTATTTAATTATGCATTTTATTTAATTACGCGTGAAGTAGCGCACACGTTTATCTCGAGCCTATATAATATCGTATTAGGCTTAGGGTTAGGTATTCATTCGATATACAAATCACAGCCGAAATGATTTAGGTTTTTCGGCTTTGTTATAAGTAAGCAAATACGTTTATAAACTTTAAGATATTGCATATAATTTACCACATATTTATTATAATATCTAAAATAATTTATAGGCTTTGTTATAATTATTAAGTTTAAAATATTAGCGTCCCACTATATACTTAATATTGAAATATAAAATAGAAAGTTCGGCATCCACTCTTATTTAGGATAGTTTCATAACTTATTTAGAAAAAAACTTCTGAATAAAAGTTCACATATTAAAATTGGTTTTAAAAAAATGAGTTCATGAACTATATTAGATAAGAGTTTGAAATGTTAATAATCTACTCAGGAAGCATGATTTACCACATATTTATTATAATTTTAAAATAATTTATGAATGTTGCAAAACATATCCCAAAAACATATTTGGCATATATACAAAGTGCATATTAATAAATCTAATATTAAATGTGAAATAAAATTATTATTTTCTTCTCAATTATCTTAAGTTCATGATTTAGTATACATAAAATGTTTTTGAACATGTATCATACTAAAAATAAATATATAAATTAGTTCATATATAATAATAACTTTGTAATGAAAGTTACTTAAGAATATTAGATAATTTAGTTAATCCTTATTTTAAGTGTGAAGCAAAACCATATAAAACAATATTTGCTTGTGACATCCTTATTTTTTATTTTCAGGTCATACATTAATTAATATTATATATTACGATTGAATTATATATAATTTATAGTAGTATGAGACCTTGTATAAGTTAAAGTTGTTATGCAACTTACAATTTTTATCAAAAAATAAAGGGCACTCATGCCTTAAATAATTTAATGTCATAATCAAAACAAAATTTGATTTACAAATTTGATATTTGTACATATAATATTTTTTTCATATGATTTTTTTCATGTGTCAAAATGCATTACTTTTTGTCCATTTAATTACTACTAACCAAACGTAAGTAAGAAAAAGGGGATAAATTTTACACCAATTTATTTATACTGATGCATTATTGTGGGTATTATGTATGTTACATAATATAAATAAAATACTTAACTATTACATATTTTTAAAACAAACAGGATCATTCTACACAAAATAGAAACCATCCTCATTATTATTAGTTTAACAAACCCAGAGTAACTAGTATTATTATTGTAATTGTTGATATTATTTAAAATAAAATACTCCTGGAGGACTTAGTTTGGCACCAAATTCTGAGAATCCAAAAGCTAGGTTCAGATACTAGCCTCGCCTTTTCCTTTCTCGCTAGGAGTTCAATTCTTATTCAATCCAAACTTCCGAGTATGACTAGCAATTTGTGCAGGTGTTGTAGGTGTTGTATGGGGCAAGTAGTTTCTTGATATATGTTAGACTTTATTTAATTTAAACGTATTTAATATCGATGTGTCCGAATTGTTTAGGAAATAAACCAGTGTTTATTTGTGAACGTTGAAATAAACGTATTTATGCTTACCATTGATGATTATACACATATGATGTGGGTTTACATGTTAAAATCAAAATCTGAGGCTTTAAAAAATTCAAGTTGTTAGTTAAAAATGGGGCAAAACAGGGCATACAGGTTTTGAGATCTGACCGGGGGGAGAATTTTGCTCTAAGAAGTTCGAAACATTTTGCAATGAACATGGGATTTTGAGGCACTATACAGGGCCCTACACACCAAAACAAAACGGTGTTGTAGAGCGCCGTAATCGAACCGTTGTAGCTATGGCGAGGAGTATATTAAAAGAGAGACAAGTTCCAGCAACTTTTAGGGGGAGGCTGTCAGGCAGGTTGTTTATATGTTAAACAAATTACCCACACGAGCTTTGTCATCTATTACACCACATGAGGTCTGGTTCGAGAGAAAACCAAGTGTTACATCATTAAGGGTATTCACTTGCACATCGTGGATGAAGGTTCCTACACAACATACCACTAAATTGGATGATAGAAGCAAGCTTGTAGTGCATTTTGGCAGAGAACCACTGTAATATAAGTGAAATTTAATAATAATAATAATATTAATAATAATAATAATAATAATAATAATAATAGAAGTGAAGAATTTGATTTAATTTAGAATAAGAGTTATAAAAGAATTTGTTTTGATTTGGTAATTAGAATAGAAAAAGGAGTGATGCATGATCTATATATATAATCAGCACGTCTCTTAAATAAGATTCACACATTATTATCAAAACCCTGAAATTTAATAGGCCGTCGAGGTGAAAAAGAAAAAAAAAAACAAAAACAGAGAAGAGGCAGTGGATTCCCCAGAGAAGAAGAGTGAGGCAGAGCAAAGTAGAGAGAGGCAAGGGACTAATAACGAAGATAGATTGTCATAGCTTTATAGTAAATAAAAAAGGTACTCTTTTATGTGTCATATGGTTGAGAATAGCATACACGCAATTCTTGTAGTATATTATTAGGTTAATATAATATTTTCTTTTGTTATTCGCGTGCTAGGTTCTACAACATCAACATCAACAAAGAATAAGTTTTAAGAATATTATATTATTTACATCATCTTGTGTGTCGTGTTCCCTGTGTGTTTCTTTTATCACTTATCTTGTATATCAATTTAATGGTCTCTAGTTTATTTAAGGTGTGTTTTCATATTTTCTTAACCATTAATATCATGCGGTGATTATTTTAATATAAGTTTATTTCATAATTTAATATTATTTTAGTTTATTCTTTGATACATGATTTTATTTTATTTTTCCCCAAAGATTGTGCTAGCTGAGTTGTGTAATCAATGATATGTCTTGTAATTTGCATCATAAAATACATAAATTAGATGTATATTTTGAGTCGTTAAAATTATGTAAGTTACTATAGAAAAAGAATGTGAGCTATGTCACGTTTAGGTGAGGATGTACAAATTTAAGGCCAAACATACGTTATTTAAATAAGTATTTGTTTTGCTTAGTTTTATTATGACTTGTATTATTAGTAAATTAATAGAGTAATATGTTGTTATATTATTATTTGGTCAGGTGATTAATTGGTCAGGTAGTACATGTCCTCTCAATTTTAATACTATGTGGCGGACTTATACATTTTTGGGGTAATAGTTAGTTTATCAATTAAATTATTTACATGATCACCTTTTCGTATGGCAATAGACTAGAATACAATGATGTAGTTTTGTTCAACCTAGTTGATTATCATGTGTCAAAACTGTACTGTATAGGTTACTTACATGATTAACGGTTATATAAATAGATTTTAAGTAGTAATGATTAATTATTAAATGATTAAATAAAATGCATATTAATTATAAATTATAATTTTGTATTTAGATTGCGGGTCGGGGATTTACCGGATTGTTTGCGGATCTTGATAGTATTTTAGTTTTGATATTTTAGGTATAGACTCTGTCCCCTTTTTATTCAGCGCTACTCCTCTTAGCATTTAGAAATATTTGATTCGTTCAGTTCTTCTGTATCCTGCTCATTCAATATTTGATTTGACTTTTTCTGACTTTCGAAAATTGTTTTAAAATTGATTTGGAAATTTTAAATATCTGTTTATGCGGTTTTCAAAATTTATATTTGACACCCTCTGTTTTGGAAATTTAATTATTTGTCTGAGATGATTTTAAATTCTGCGAGAATTATTTTATTTGGACCCTTAATGTGATTTAGGGTATACCGAGTTAACCAGCTGTAGGGGTACTACAGCCATGTCATTGTGGCACCAGTGACATGACACTTCCGTGACAGTGTGATTGGTCACGACATATCCTTCTGTTAGCTCATGGGAGGAGCTTTTGCGCATTTGATATTTGTTTAGGATACGTGGGTGCATCCAGAGTTTGATTTGTGATTTGATTTATGGTGACGTTGTATATGTCGTACACTTTATCCATTTTGTTGCACACATTAGGTACCCTATGATGTGTGTATTTGTATCTGTTCTGATCTCGGTATGAAATATCCTAACCCCTCGTTGTTTCAGCCTTACTTATTTTAAAAATTGTTGATTTATTATAAATTACAGATTATTTATTTCTGATCTCTTTGTTTTGTAAACTGTATTCCAAATCCGTACTGGGCATTTGGCTCATGCCGTATTCTTTTTCTGGCAGGTGCTTAGGGGGATCTGGGACTGTGTGATGGAGAGCTACCCCAATTCGTTGATTAGGATTTCAGAATTTTATCTTTAATTAGACTTAATTATTTATTTACAGATTTCACATTTATATTATTGGTTGAGATTGTTTGGAGATTTAATATTATTTTGGAGATTTCGGACTGTTTAATTATTGTTTAGAAATATATTAGTGCTCTGTTTGCAGGTTTTTGGATTTTAAGTAATATCTCCCTTCTATTTAAAGAAGGGGGTGTTACAGAGATGGTATCAGAGCCTAGGTTCTTTCTTGTAGAAAACCTACTTAGGTTGACCTATGAGTTTGGGTAGAGGATAGGATGGGTGTTCCATTTAATTTCGTTTCTTTCTGATTTTTATCATTTCATTCTGCTTCATCAGAATGGAGAAGGAAATCAGAATGGAGAGGGAAATCAGAATGGACATGGAAATCAGAATGGCAATGGGAATCAGAATCAGAATGGTCGGGGCCATCAGTTGGAGCCGTTTGTATGGTTGAAGAGGTTTGTGAAGTAGAAACCGGACTCTTTTAGTGCAGCACCGACTCCCATTGATGCTGAAAATTGGATTGTTCATCTAGAGAAGATTTTTGACGCACTGGGTTTTGATGAGATTCAAAAGGTCAGGTTAGCTGTGTATAAGTTGGAGGGGGATGCTCAGAGGTGGTGGAGAGGAGTGAAAGCTACTAAAGGGGAGCAGTATGCAGAGGCTTTAGAATGACAGGGATTCAAGGAGGTATTCTATGAGCAGTACTTCTCTAATGCTGATAGGGAGGCTTATTTGAGGGAGTTTCATTCTATTATGCAGCACCAGGATGAGAGCATTACTGATTATATGGCAAGGTTTATAAGGTTGGCTGGATTTGCTGGGACAGTTGCAGGGACTGCTGCGCAGCAGGCTGATAAATTTAAATGGGGGTTGAAGTCTCATCTGAGGGGTTCCATAATTTCTTTTAAATTTGATAATGTGGCAGAGGCGGCTGATGCAGCGAAAGATGTTGAGAAGGAGCGCATAGATTTCAGGACTTCCAGGTCTAACAGTGGTAGTAAGAGGACTAGGGATGATCAGGGTTTTACACAGGGTAGACATTGGTATGGAGGTCAGAATGGTCAACAGGGACAGTGGCGCGGACAGAATTAGAATAGGGGTGGTCAGTCATTCCACGGCCGAAATCAGTATATAGGTCAGAATCAGAATCAGCAGTTTCAGCGACAGAAGCAGCCTAGGCAGTGGCAGAATTGTCAACAGGGGCAGAGCCGTTACTCAGTGTATGGGGGAAACCCCAATATGATTCCAGTGGCTCCTTGTGCTACATGTGGTGGACATCATCCAGGTAGAGCTTGTTACAGACAGACTGGGGCTTGTTTCTTATGTGGTAGCATGCCCCATAGGGCAAAGGATTGCACAGTATCACGCAACCCTGGTGGAGGAGGAGCTGGCGGTGGTAGTGGCAGTGGAAGTCAGCAGAATCCTACTGCCAGAGTGTTTGCATTGACGGCAAAGCAGGCATCAGCTAATTCAGGTACCATTTCGGGAACACTTCTTATTGGTAGACGTGATGCTTATGTGTTATTTGATACTGGTTCAACCCATTCTATTGTGTCTTTATCATTTGTTCATCATCTAGGCGTTGCACCTTCATTATTTTATCCTCATATGTCTATTTCTACCCCGATGGGGAATTCTGTTGTTATTTCTGATGTGTATCGAGAGTGTCCGATAGCTGTTGGAGATAGAAATTATAAGGTTAACTTGCTTCCGATGGAGATGCATGACTTTGATGTTATCTTGGGTATGGATTGGTTGAGTGAAAATTGTGCCACAATTGATTGTCAAGGAAAAAGGGTGATCTTTGGGGATGCAGATAAACTAGAATTTGTGTACCAAGGGTCTCACCCGCAGGGGGATATTAAGTTAATTTCTGCTCTAAAGGCGAGTAAATTGTTCTCTAAGGGTTGTGATGGCTACCTTGCTTTCGTGAAGGATACATCGAAGGATGAACCTAGCATCGAGGATTATCCAGCTGTGAGGGAGTATGAAGATGTGTTCCCCGATGAGCTACCAGGTTTGCCACCACATAGAGAGGTAGAGTTTACTATTGAACTTGTTCCAGGTGCCGAGCCTATTTCTAAGGCGCCTTATCGAATGGCACCACTTGAGTTGCAAGAATTGAAGGAGCAGTTGCAAGAGTTATTGGATAGAGGATTTATTAGGCCAAGTGTGTCTCCTTGGGGCGCTCTTGTGCTGTTTGTGAAGAAGAAGGATGGTTTCATGAGGTTGTGTATTGATTACAGGGAGTTGAATAAGGTGACTGTCAGAAATAGGTATCATTTGCCACGCATTGACGACTTGTTTGATCAGTTACAAGGGGCGAAGTACTTTTCGAAGATAGATTTGAGATCTGGTTACCATCAGTTACGAGTTAGAGAGGGGGATATTCCGAAGATTGCATTTTGCACCCGTTATGGTCATTATGAGTTTCTCGTGATGTCCTTTGGGTTGACGAATGCACCAGCGGTATTTATGGATTTAATGAATCGGGTCTTTCATGATTATTTGGATAAATTCGTGGTGGTCTTCATCGATGATATCTTGATATACTCTAGGAGCAGAGAGGAGCATGAGGAGCATTTACGTACTGTACTTGAAATTTTGAGAGAGAAGAAGTTGTTTGCGAAATTTTCCAAGTGTGAATTCTGGTTGGAGGAAGTGGCATTCTTGGGGCATATTGTATCTGGTAGGGGCATTGAGTTGGATCCTGCGAAAGTCGAGGTTATTACTAATTGGCCCAGACCTAGCAATGTGACGGAGGTGAGGAGTTTCTTGGGTCTGGCAAGTTACTACAGGCGTTTTGTGGAAGGTTTCTCTTCCATAGCTTTGCCATTGACTCAGCTAATGAGGAAGGGAATTAAGTTCGAGTGGAATAATGATCGTGAGAAGAGCTTTCAAGAGTTAAAGAAGAGGTTGGTGTCTGCTCCAATACTTGTGTTGCCATCAGGGAATGGAGGTTTTCAGGTTTATAGTGATGCTTCTAAGAGAGGATTGGGGTGTGTGCTTATGCAGCATGGGAAAGTGATTTCTTACGCCTCTAGGCAACTTAAACCTTATGAGGTGAACTATCCTACCCATGACTTGGAGTTAGCGGCTGTGGTATTTGCTTTGAAGATCTGGAGATACTATCTTTATGGAGAGACTTGTGACATCTTTACTGATCACAAGAGTCTCAAATACATATTTACTCAGAAGGAGCTTAACATGAGGCATCAGAGGTGGCTTGAACTTCTTAAGGATTATGATACAAATATTCAATACCATCCGGGGAAGGCGAATGTAGTGGCAGACGCTCTTAGTAGGAAGAACTTGGGGAGTGTTGCATCTCTCATTACTCAGTCGTACCTTATTTCATATTTTGAGCGCTTGGGTGTTGAGTTGTATGTTAGAGGATCAAGTGGTAGCATTGCAAATTTGAAAGTGGAACTGAATCTTTTTTTCAAGGGTTAAGGAAGCTCAGAAGGATGATACAGGTTTGAAAGCTATTAGATCTGAGGTGGCAGGTGGCAAGCAAAAACACTTTCGTGTTGATGATGAGGGCATGATATGGTTGGGTGGGAAATTGTGCGTGCCCGCAGACCCGACGATTCGTGAGAAAATTTTGAAGGAGGCTCATAGTTCTTCATTTTCTATTCATCCAGGTTCCACTAAGATGTATGGAGATTTGAAGAAGCACTTTTGGTGGAGTGGAATGAAGAGAGATATAGCAGAATTTGTGGGAAAATGTCTTACATGTCAACAAGTGAAGATAGACCATCAGAGGCCTAGTGGATTGTTGCAGCAGTTAGATATTCTAGTTTGGAAGTGGGAAAACATTATTATGGATTTTGTGACTCATTTGCCGAGGACTTTCGAGAAGAACGATGTCATATGGGTGGTGGTTGATAGACTTACTAAGTCCACTCACTTCTTGCCTATTAGAGAGACTACTCATGTTCATGAGTTGACAGAGATTTTTCAGCGAGGTATTGTTAGAGTGCATGGTGTACCTGTGTCGATAGTTTCTGATAGGGATACGAGATTTACATCGCGGTTTTGGAAGGGTTTCCAACATGCTTGGGGTACAAGGCTTAATTTTAGTACAACTTATCATCCAACGACCGATGGATAATCGGAGAGGACGATTCAGACATTGGAAGATATGTTGAGGGCTTGTGCTTTGGAGTGGACAGGTGATTGGGATAAATATTTGTATCTTGTCGAGTTTGCGTATTATAATAGCTGGCACGCGAGTATTGGTATGCCACCATTTGAGGCTTTATATGGTAGGAGGTGTAGAGCACTATCTTGTTGGGATGAGGTTGGAGAGAGAGTCATTGAAGGACAAGAGCTAGTTAGAATCACTAATGAGAAGGTGGAGAAAGTTAAAGAAAGTTTAAAGGAAGCTCGATCTCGTCAAAAGAGTTATGCGGATCAACATCAGAAGTTTGGTGGATTTGAGCCAGGTGATCATGTGTTCTTGAAGGTGTCTCCTTGTAAGGGTGTGAAATATTTTGGTATGAAGGGAAAGCTTAGTCTAAGATATATTGGCCATTTCGACGTTATGGAGAAAGTAGGGGAAGTATCTTATAGAGTTGGGTTGCCACCACAACTATCTCATGTGCATAATGTGTTTCATGTGTCTGTTTTGAGGGGCTATAAATATCATCCATTACACGTAGTTCAGTATCCATTGCATAAGATTAGAGAAGATCTTTCTTGTGAGGAAGAAACTGAGACTATCTTAGCTCGAGAAGGGCGAGTTTTGAGGAAGAACACCATTCCGTTTGTGAAGGTTTTGTGGAAAAATCATTCTGAGAGAGAGGCGACTTGGGAGTTAGAAGAATCTATCCGTGAGAAATATTCGCATTTGTTCGAATCTAGTACGAGTATTTAGTTTCGTTTGATTCCGGGGACGGAATCCTTTTTAAGGGGGTATATATGTAATATACGTGAAATTTAATAATAATAATAATAATAATAGAAGTGAAGAATTTGATTTAATTTAGAATAAGAGTTATAAAAGAATTTGTTTTGATTTGGTAATTAGATTAGAAAAAGGAGTGATACATGATCTATATATATAATCAGCACATCTCTTAAACAAGATTCACACATTATTATCAAAACCTTGAAATTTAATAGGCCGCCGAGGTGAAAAAGAAAAAAAAAGAAAAACAGAGAAGAGGCAGTGGATTCCCCAGAGAAGAGTAAGGCAGAGCAAAGTAGAGAGAGGCAAGGGACTAATAACGAAGATAGATTGTCATAGCTTTATAGTAAATCAAAAAGGTACTCTTTTATGTGTCATATGGTTAAGAATAGCATACACGCAATTCTTGTAGTATATTATTAGGTTAATATAATATTTGCTTTTGTTATTCGCGTGCTAGGTTCTACAACATCAACATCAACAAAGAATAAGTTTTAAGAATATTATATTATCTACATCATCTTGTGTGTGGCGTTCCCCTGTGTGTGTTTCTTTTATCATTTATCTTGTATATCAATTTAATGGTCTCTAGTTTATTCAAGGTGTGTTTTCATATTTTCTTAACCATTAATATCATGCGGTGATTATTTTAATATAAGTTTATTTCATAATTAAATATTATTTTAGTTTGTTCTTTGATACATGATTTTATTTTATTTTTCCCCAAAGATTGTGCTAGCTGAGTTGTGTAATCAATGAAATGTCTTGTAATTTGCATCATAAAATACATAAATTAGATGTATATTTTGAGTCGTTAAAATTATGTAAGTTACTATATAAAAAGAATGTGAGCTATGTCACGTTTAGGTGAGGATGTACATATTTAAGGCCAAACAATGTCGCCAATGTCGAATTTACCGACTCTCTCGTTGAATCAACTTGGAGCGTTATGCTTGCTTCTGCTGGCGTGTTTACTTTCTTGCATTCCTCCATTCTAAATTTCTTTAAAATCTGCTCCGCATATTTTTTCTGAGACATAAAAATCTCGTCTTTGCTTTGCTTCACCTCGACTCCAAGAAATTATGACATTTGACCAATATCGGTCATCTCAAATTTGTTAGTCATAACATTCTTAAAATCATCAAACATACTAGGGTTGTGTCCTGTAAAGATCATGTCACCCATGTACAAGCACACGATCATAATATCCCCCTGAATTTATCTTCGTTTAGAGGGCATGCTCCTATGAACTCTTCACAAAACCATTTCTCTGAAAATATTCATCAACCCTTGTATTCCATGCTCGCGGAGCTTTCTTCAAACCATATAAGGCTTTCTTCAATTTGTAGACTTTATTCTCCTGGCCTTTTTGAACATATCCTGGAGGTTGTTCGATGTAGACTTCTTCTTCGAGATAACCATTTAGAAATGCTGATTTGACATCCATCTGAAAAATCTTCCACTGATTCTGAGCTGCAATTGTTGTTAGAAGTCGTATGGTATTAACTCTTGCAACTGGAGAGAATACCTCATCATAGTCAATGCCAAATCTCTGCTTGTAGCCTTTAGGCACCAACCTTGCTTTGTACTTTTCCACTACTCCATCTTAATTCATCTTGGTTTTATAGACCCACTTGACACCAATTGCTTTGTGTCCTTCTGGATGATCTGTGAGCTCCCATGTATCATTCTTCTTGATTGCGCCAATTTTTTCATCCATGGCTTTGTTCCATTTGCTTTCTTCAGAAGCCTCTTCAAATGTAACTGGATCACATTTATCCATTACACAAAAGAGAGAATAATCAAAGGATGTTTGTACCGGACTTGTTGCTTCATAGATATTATCTAGATTCCGCATCTTTCTCGGTTCTCCCCCTGAACTGTTGTTTCCTTTTGTTGATGGTGTTGATGCGGGAGTTTTTTAAGTTGGACTTTGGGGAGGAGTTGGATCATCATATCTGTCGCCTTCATTATTGGGGTTTTCACCGTCATCATCATCACCACTAAAGAATAAGCTGACAACTTTTCTTTCTTTCTCGCTCCATCTCCAGTAATCTGATTCATGAAACTCAACATCTCGAGAAATGATTAAATTCTTCGTGAGGGGATTATAGATTCTATACGCCTTGCTCCTTTTGTCATATCCGGTAAAGATGCATTTCTCGCCTTTATCATCCAGCTTCTTCCTTTTCTGATCGGGAACGTGGGCATAAGCAATACACCCAAAAATTCTGAGATGTCCAACTGATTGTTAGCTCTGATGCCACTTGTTGGAAATGACTTAGGTTTTTCGGCTTTGTTACAAGTAAATAAATACGTTTATAAAGTTTAAGATATTACATATAATTTACCACATATTTATTATAATATCTAAATTAATTTATAGGTTTTGTTATAAGTTATAAAGTTTAAAATATTAGCGTCCCACTAGATACTTAACATTAAAATATAAAATAGAAAGTTCGGCATCCACTCTTATTTACGGGAGTTTCATAACTTATTTAGAAAAAAAAAATTCTGAATAAAAGTTCACACATTAAATTTTTAAAAAAAAAATGAGTTCATGAACTATATTAGATAAGAGTTTGAAATGTTAATAATCTACTCAGGTAGCATGATTTACCACATATTTATTATAATATTTAAAATAATTTATGAATGTTGCAAAACATATCCCAAAAACATGTTTAGCATATATACAAAATGCACATTAATAAATCTAATATTAAATGTGAAATAAAATTATTATTTTGTTCTCAATTATCATAAGTTCATGATTTAGTATACATAAATTTTTTTTGAACATGTATCATACTAAAAATAAATATATAAATTAGTTTATATATAATAATAACTTTATAATGATAATTACTTGAGAATATCAGATAATTTATTTAATCCTTATTTTTAGTGTGAAGCAAAACCTTATAAAACAATATTTTCTTGTGACATCCTTATTTTTTATTTTCACGTCATACATTAATTAATATTATATATTACGATTGAATTATATATAATTTATAGTAATATGAGACGTCGTATAAGTTAAAGTTGTTATGTAATTTGCAATTTTTGTCAAAAAATAAAGAGCACTCATGCCTTAAATAATTTAATGTCATAATCAAAACAAAATTTGATTTACAAATTTGATATTTGTACATATAATATTTTTTCATGTGTCAAAATGCATTACTTTTTGTCCATTTAATTACTACTAACGAAAAGGAAGAAAAAGGGGATAAATTTTACACCAATTTATTTATATTGATGCATTATTGTGGGTATCATGTATGTTACATAATATAAATAAAATACTTAACTATTACATATTTTTAAAACAGACAGGATCATTCTACACAAAATAGAAACCATACTCATTATTATTAGTTTAACAAACCCTAGAGTAACTAGTATTATTATTGTAATTGTTGATATTATTTAAAATAAAATATTAGTGGAGGACTTAGTTTGGCACCAAATTCTGAGAATCCAAAAGCTAGGTTCAGATACTAGCCTTGGCTTTACCTTTCTCGTTAGGAGTTGAATTCTTGTTGAGTCCAAACTTCCCAGCATGACTAGCAAGTGTTCTATGGGGGAAGTAGTTTCTTGATATTGCTGTCCATTGTCCTTTTCCCTCTTCTTATATTCCTCTCAAGACTAACCTGATGTATATAGTGAAATTAATTAATAAACAAAATAATATAGGCTACTATAAACTAAATTAACCCACACATATGAATGTATGCTAGCTTATGCCTATTATCTCAACATGATTTGCAACTCGTAATAATATTAAAAAATTAATATTAGAATTATATCAATAATTGAAGAAATGATTGAAAATAACTAAGAAGTAAACATACTACCTGTATTCCTTGTAAGACCATGGTGCTAGCCTTTTCTTGGGCAGAGGAATCACTCTTGTATTTCCACCAGATTGGTCATGGGAAGTGTTTGAGTTTTGAGAGCACAAATCCATAGGTGTTTACAACTTTTCTTATATCATAAAATGAGATAAAATATCATTAGATGTAAATATTAGTGAAAACAAAGATGTGAGTAGTGTGAACTTATATAGGTACTTTGAGGGTCTAGAATTAAATACTGTATACGTGTTTATAACAACAGATATGGATTGTAGATATGGCCGATACGTGTTTATAACAACATATATCGATTGTAGGTATAAAGTCCCACCGTTCTAGAGATTAAATTCTCATCCATAATATATTATTTTATTTATATTTTTTAAACAAATTCGTGATAAATATATTTATTAATTAAAAACTTATCAAAATATATGAATGTATTAGGTTAAAAAAATTATATTTACCTTGTAAATAACTAAAATATTGACCATCTGTGTTGTTCACACAAATATAGTAAAAATTTATTATGGTTTTGAACCTCCGATTTTTCTTTGATAATATATACCCAACCTTTCCTCTTAAATCATCAATAAATGTTAGGTATTACCTCCAAGAGATGGAATATCAAACGGACCACCTATATATGTGTGAACTATCTCCAATGGCCTCCGGGCTCTCCATGATTTTCCAACGGGAAAACTTTGTCTGTGTTATTTCCCCTTCACACATGCTTCACACAAATTTTTCGGTTCGTTGATGTCTGGAAAACCGTCCACAATCTTTGTCTTTGAAAATAATTTCCAACCAGATAATTCCAAATGACCATATCTCAAGTGCCACAGTCACGAGTCATTTTTAATGACCGACTTTAAGCACTTATGCACTTTCGTCTGCATATCAAGTGTGAACAGAAGATTCTTTGACATCTCCACATCTGTAATTAATTCTTGAACCTCATTTCTGATATGAGAGAATTATCCTGCATCATAATATTATACCCTTTTTTCACAAGTTGGCCAAGACTGATGATATTATTTTCAAAGCAGGTATATAATAAACATCATTTATATACTTTTTCTCATCATTCTTTGACACAATTGTAATTGTACCTTTTCCTTTGACCGGAATTTTTGACGAATCACCAAAAGTAACTTCCACATTGATGGTCTCGTCTATCTCCGTAAATAAATCTTTATGACCAGTCATGTGATTGTTGGCCCCTCAGTCAAGATACCAAACATTCTTCTTGCTTTCCTCGTCTCTTTTATAAGTGAGGAACATTTTTATCTTCTTTTGCAGCAGCAAAATGACTTCTTTCTTCCACCTTTGGTGCTCTACACTCATAACTGAAGTGACCAAATTTATTATAATTATAAGATTGAAATTGAGATTTATCACCTCATTGCAATCCACCCCTTCCTGGCCTCTAAAATTTTGACCACGACCAGATGATTGAAAACCTTCAGAATTCTGGCCTCTGTTAAAAGAATGTCTTCCACGTCCTCGTCCACCTCGGTAACCACCTCTAAAGCCACCTTTTCCACATACAGAACCGCTACTGCTAGAACTGTCACCAATGGATACTTTACTTTGCAACGCCTTCTCGAGATGGCTTGCATCATCATACTGGTTCATCCGCTGCTCGTGAGCTTGAAGTGAACCTACGAGTTCATCAATGGAAATTGTGAACAAGTCCTTTGACTCCTCGATAGAAGTAACAACGTAATCAATTTCCTTGTCAACAAATGGAGTAATTTTTCCATTACCCGAACATCATCGAGACTTTCCCCGTTTCTTTTTATCTCATTTGTCACCATTTTCAAACGCGTAACAAATTCACCAATATTTCCAGAATTTGTCATCTTTAAATTTTCAAACTCCCAGCGTAGCACTTGGAGCCGCACCTTTTTTAACTTTTTCAACTCCTTGGAATGATTTTTCCAAAATCTCCCACGCACTCTTTGATGTTTTTTCCTCCGAAAGTTTTTCAAAGGTGGATTCATCATCACCTTGAAAAATCGTGTATAACGCATTTTTGTCTTTTTTCCGGGACTCCTTAAATACAGTTTTCTCGGTATTTGACAGAACTGCTTTAGCGGCTGCATCCGTGGGCTCGTCATACCCGCTTTTGACAATGTCCCAATTGTCTTAGGAACCGATTAACACTTTCATTTGAATACTCTAGTTCCTGTAATTTATACTCGTCAATTTTGGAATATTTGGTTGCACTGTCGTCGTCATTTTTCACGAACGGAATCTTAGCTCTGATGCCACTTGTTGGAAACGTAGATGGGAAGCCTTAGCTCTGATGCCACTCATCGTCATTTGCTTGTGAAGCCTTCGAGCTTGCCCGCGTGTGTGACGTGCGGACACGAATGTAGCGGAAAATTGGCCCGAATAATTACGGACTAGTTTTGCTAAATTTAATTTCCACTGGGCTTAGGCTTTTAAATTCTTAATTCGTTTTTTATTACGAATTATTATAATTAATTTGGCGTAATAATAATCTGATTCAGTTACGTATTTGATTATTAATTAACGCGTTTTATTTAATTATGCATTTTATTTAATTACGCGTGAAGTAGCGCACACGTTTATCTCGAGCCTATATAATATCGTATTAGGCTTAGGGTTAGGTATTCATTCGATATACAAATCACAGCCGAAATGATTTAGGTTTTTCGGCTTTGTTATAAGTAAGCAAATACGTTTATAAACTTTAAGATATTGCATATAATTTACCACATATTTATTATAATATCTAAAATAATTTATAAGCTTTGTTATAATTATTAAGTTTAAAATATTAGTGTCCCACTATATACTTAACATTGAAATATAAAATAGAAAGTTCGGCATCCACTCTTATTTAGGATAGTTTCATAACTTATTTAGAAAAAAACTTCTGAATAAAAGTTCACACATTAAAATTGGTTTTAAAAAAAATGAGTTCATGAACTATATTAGATAAGAGTTTGAAATGTTAATAATCTACTCAGGGAGCATGATTTACCACATATTTATTATAATTTTAAAATAATTTATGAATGTTGCAAAACATATCCCAAAAACATATTTAGCATATATA
Organism: Apium graveolens; assembly: GCF_009905375.1. Classification (NCBI taxonomy): domain Eukaryota; kingdom Viridiplantae; phylum Streptophyta; class Magnoliopsida; order Apiales; family Apiaceae; genus Apium; species Apium graveolens. Next base: position 26,478 of record NW_027420637.1, on the reverse strand, counting down.
CAAAGTGCACATTAATAAATCTAATATTAAATGTGAAATAAAATTATTATTTTCTTCTCAATTATCTTAAGTTCATGATTTAGTATACATAAAATATTTTTGGACATGTATCATACTAAAAATAAATATATAAATTAGTTCATATATAATAATAACTTTGTAATGAAAGTTACTTAAGAATATTAGATAATTTAGTTAATCCTTATTTTAAGTGTGAAGCAAAACCATATAAAACAATATTTGCTTGTGACATCCTTATTTTTTATTTTCAGGTCATACATTAATTAATATTATATATTACGATTGAATTATATATAATTTATAGTAGTATGAGACCTTGTATAAGTTAAAGTTGTTATCCAACTTACAATTTTTATCAAAAAATAAAGGGCACTCATGCCTTAAATAATTTAATGTCATAATCAAAACAAAATTTGATTTACAAATTTGATATTTGTACATATAATATTTTTTTCATATGATTTTTTTCATGTGTCAAAATGCATTACTTTTTGTCCATTTAATTACTACTAACCAAACGTAAGTAAGAAAAAGGGGATAAATTTTACACCAATTTATTTATACTGATGCATTATTGTGGGTATTATGTATGTTACATAATATAAATAAAATACTTAACTATTACATATTTTTAAAACAAACAGGATCATTCTACACAAAATAGAAACCATCCTCATTATTATTAGTTTAACAAACCCAGAGTAACTAGTATTATTATTGTAATTGTTGATATTATTTAAAATAAAATACTCCTGGAGGACTTAGTTTGGCACCAAATTCTGAGAATCCAAAAGCTAGGTTCAGATACTAGCCTCGCCTTTTCCTTTCTCGCTAGGAGTTCAATTCTTATTCAATCCAAACTTCCGAGTATGACTAGCAATTTGTGCAGGTGTTGTAGGTGTTGTATGGGGCAAGTAGTTTCTTGATATATGTTAGACTTTATTTAATTTAAACGTATTTAATATCGATGTGTCCGAATTGTTTAGGAAATAAACCAGTGTTTATTTATGAACGTTGGAATATTTTGAATAAGTCAAAGTAGTTGATTGCTTTTAGGAGAGTAGTGGAGGAAAACTAGGATCAGCACCTAATTTGTATGAACGTGTTTAGAGTTTTGCTATTATGTACTCTGTATTTCCATTTTCTGTTATCAATAACAAAGTTGCAAGTTTTCCATATATGTGATCATTGATTCAGTATCTTTATTTTCAGTTTAAATCTTATATCTGGTATCAGAGCTACTACACGTATCTTTCCTGCTAACGAAGATGGAGTCGAAGGCGGAGTCAAGCAGAAGTAAGAAAGGGAACTATGGACTAAGTTATCCAATGCTTACTAAGACAAATTATACGGTTTGGGCTTTAAAATTGAAGGTGATTATGCAGGCTTATGGAGTCTGGGATGTCGTCGAGCCTAAAGATCCAAAGGCTCCCATTGAAGAGAAAATAGATGAAAGAGCATTGACTATCGTCTACCAAGGGATCCCGGATGACATACTGTTGGCTTTGGCCGAAAAGAAATCATCCAAGGAGGCCTGGACAGCGATCAAGATTATCAGTCAAGGTGCAGACAAGGTCAAGAAAGCCAAGGCGTAAACACTTAAAGCAGAGTTTGAGGCACTAAAGATGAAGGACTAGGAACACATCGATGATTTCTGTATGAGACCTAATGGTCTGCTCACTAACATCAGATCATTGGGAGAAATAATAGGTAAGGAATATGTCATGAAGAAATTTCTAAGAACCGTGCCAACCAGATTTTTGCAAATTGTATCAGCTATTGAGCAATTTGGGAATCTGGAAGCCATATCGGTAGATGAAGTCACAGGCTCATTGAAGGCTCACGAGGAGCAAATACAATTACAAACGGAGACCAGTGAAGGACCACAACTGCTTCTAACCGAAGAAGAGTGGTAGAAGAAAGAAAATAAGACAACAAACTCCTTTTAACACGAGAAGATTGGTTAAAGAAGAATGGGAAAAAACACTTCTCCAGGTGGTTAATGATTATCGAGTGAAGGACAGTCGAAATATTGTTCGTGACAGGAGTCAGGTCAAATGTTTTAACTGTTGAGCTTATGGTCACTTCGCGGTGGAGTGTCAAAAGCCAAGGAAAAATAGGCCACAAAGGGGTGAAGTGAACTTGACACAACTGACAGATGATGAACCTGCCTTGCTCATGGTTGTTTGAAAGAAAATTGAAGAAGAGGTGATCATGTTAACCGAGAACGAGGACTCGAAAATTGGCAAAGGAGTAGAGGAAAGTATATGGTATCTAGACAACGGGGCTAGTAACCATATGACAGGATGTCGTGAAAAGTTTAAGAAGCTGGACAAAAAAATTAAAGGAGAAGTAAAATTTAGAGATGGTTCGAGGGTCAAGATTAAATGGTAAGGTTCTATTAAAATCAAGTGTAATAATGGTGAAACGAGAGACTTGCACGGAGTATACTTCATACCAACATTGCGAAGCAATATCATTAACTTGGGGCAGCTGTGAGAAGAAGGAAACCGGGTTGTATTGAGTGGAGAACATTTGTGGCTTTATGATAGGTGTGGAATACTTCTTATGCAGGTGAAGAGATCTGGAAATCGTATATATAAAATTCAAATTAAAGAAGCCCGAAACAGATGCTTACTGACACAAGGTGAGGAGGCTCCGTGGCTATAACACAAATGCCTGGGCCATGTAAATTTTAAAGCAATGAATGTGATGTGTAAAAATCAGATGGCACATGGTCTACCTTCACTAGTTCAGCCCAAATAAAATTACAGCAGATGTCTCATGTCAAAGCAAACTCGTAAGCCATTTCCCTCTAAAACTAGTTTTGTTGCAAAGCACGGTCTTGAATTGATTCATATCGATTTGTGTGGACAAATAACACCATCTACCCCAGCTGATAATCAATTTTTTATGCTTACCGTTGATGATTATACACATATGATGTGGGTTTACATGTTAAAATCAAAATCTGAGGCTTTAAAAAATTCAAGCTGTTAGTTAAAAATGGGGCAAAACAGGGCATACAGGTTTTGAGATCTGACCGGGGGGAGAATTTTGCTCTAAGAAGTTCGAAACATTTTGCAATGAACATGGGATTTTGAGGCACTATACAGGGCCCTACACACCAAAACAAAACGGTGTTGTAGAGCGCCGTAATCGAACCGTTGTAGCTATGGCGAGGAGTATATTAAAAGAGAGACAAGTTCCAGCAACTTTTAGGGGGAGGCTGTCAGGCAGGTTGTTTATATGTTAAACAAATTACCCACACGAGCTTTGTCATCTATTACACCACATGAGGTCTGGTTCGAGAGAAAACCAAGTGTTACATCATTAAGGGTATTCACTTGCACATCGTGGATGAAGGTTCCTACACAACATACCACTAAATTGGATGATAGAAGCAAGCTTGTAGTGCATTTTGGCAGAGAACCACTGTAATATAAGTGAAATTTAATAATAATAATAATATTAATAATAATAATAATAATAATAATAATAGAAGTAAAGAATTTGATTTAATTTAGAATAAGAGTTATAAAAGAATTTGTTTTGATTTGGTAATTAGAATAGAAAAAGGAGTGATGCATGATCTATATATATAATCAGCACGTCTCTTAAACAAGATTCACACATTATTATCAAAACCCTGAAATTTAATAGGCCGTCGAGGTGAAAAAGAAAAAAAAACAAAAACAGAGAAGAGGCAGTGGATTCCCCAGAGAAGAAGAGTGAGGCAGAGCAAAGTAGAGAGAGGCAAGGGACTAATAACGAAGATAGATTGTCATAGCTTTATAGTAAATAAAAATGGTACTCTTTTATGTGTCATATGGTTGAGAATAGCATACACGCAATTCTTGTAGTATATTATTAGGTTAATATAATATTTTCTTTTGTTATTCGCGTGCTAGGTTCTACAACATCAACATCAACAAAGAATAAGTTTTAAGAATATTATATTATTTACATCATCTTGTGTGTCGTGTTCCCTGTGTGTTTCTTTTATCACTTATCTTGTATATCAATTTAATGGTCTCTAGTTTATTTAAGGTGTGTTTTCATATTTTCTTAACCATTAATATCATGCGGTGATTATTTTAATATAAGTTTATTTCATAATTTAATATTATTTTAGTTTGTTCTTTGATACATGATTTTATTTTATTTTTCCCCAAAGATTGTGCTAGCTGAGTTGTGTAATCAATGATATGTCTTGTAATTTGCATCATAAAATACATAAATTAGATGTATATTTTGAGTCGTTAAAATTATGTAAGTTACTATAGAAAAAGAATGTGAGCTATGTCACGTTTAGGTGAGGATGTACAAATTTAAGGCCAAACATACGTTATTTAAATAAGTATTTGTTTTGCTTAGTTTTATTATGACTTGTATTATTAGTAAATTAATAGAGTAATATGTTGTTATATTATTATTTGGTCAGGTGATTAATTGGTCAGGTGATCTGGTTACCATCAGTTACGAGTTAGAGAGGGGGATATTCCGAAGATTGCATTTTGCACCCGTTATGGTCATTATGAGTTTCTCGTGATGTCCTTTGGGTTGACGAATGCACCAGCGGTATTTATGGATTTAATGAATCGGGTCTTTCATGATTATTTGGATAAATTCGTGGTGGTCTTCATCGATGATATCTTGATATACTCTAGGAGCAGAGAGGAGCATGAGGAGCATTTACGTACTGTACTTGAAATTTTGAGAGAGAAGAAGTTGTTTGCGAAATTTTCCAAGTGTGAATTCTGGTTGGAGGAAGTGGCATTCTTGGGGCATATTGTATCTGGTAGGGGCATTGAGTTGGATCCTGCGAAAGTCGAGGTTATTACTAATTGGCCCAGACCTAGCAATGTGACGGAGGTGAGGAGTTTCTTGGGTCTGGCAAGTTACTACAGGCGTTTTGTGGAAGGTTTCTCTTCCATAGCTTTGCCATTGACTCAGCTAATGAGGAAGGGAATTAAGTTCGAGTGGAATAATGATCGTGAGAAGAGCTTTCAAGAGTTAAAGAAGAGGTTGGTGTCTGCTCCAATACTTGTGTTGCCATCAGGGAATGGAGGTTTTCAGGTTTATAGTGATGCTTCTAAGAGAGGATTGGGGTGTGTGCTTATGCAGCATGGGAAAGTGATTTCTTACGCCTCTAGGCAACTTAAACCTTATGAGGTGAACTATCCTACCCATGACTTGGAGTTAGCGGCTGTGGTATTTGCTTTGAAGATCTGGAGATACTATCTTTATGGAGAGACTTGTGACATCTTTACTGATCACAAGAGTCTCAAATACATATTTACTCAGAAGGAGCTTAACATGAGGCATCGGAGGTGGCTTGAACTTCTTAAGGATTATGATACAAATATTCAATACCATCCGGGGAAGGCGAATGTAGTGGCAGACGCTCTTAGTAGGAAGAACTTGGGGAGTGTTGCATCTCTCATTACTCAGCCGTACCTTATTTCATATTTTGAGCGCTTGGGTGTTGAGTTGTATGTTAGAGGATCAAGTGGTAGCATTGCAAATTTGAAAGTGGAACTGAATCTTGTTTCAAGGGTTAAGGAAGCTCAGAAGGATGATACAGGTTTGAAAGCTATTAGATCTGAGGTGGCAGGTGGCAAGCAAAAACACTTTCGTGTTGATGATGAGGGCATGATATGGTTGGGTGGGAAATTGTGCGTGCCCACAGACCCGACGATTCGTGAGAAAATTTTGAAGGAGGCTCATAGTTCTTCATTTTCTATTCATCCAGGTTCCACTAAGATGTATGGAGATTTGAAGAAGCACTTTTGGTGGAGTGGAATGAAGAGAGATATAGCAGAATTTGTGGGAAAATGTCTTACATGTCAACAAGTGAAGATAGACCATCAGAGGCCTAGTGGATTGTTGCAGCAGCTAGATATTCTAGTTTGGAAGTGGGAAAACATTACTATGGATTTTGTGACTCATTTGCCGAGGACTTTCGAGAAGAACGATGTCATATGGGTGGTGGTTGATAGACTTACTAAGTCCACTCACTTCTTGCCTATTAGAGAGACTACTCATGTTCATGAGTTGACAGAGATTTTTCAGCGAGGTATTGTTAGAGTGCATGGTGTACCTGTGTCGATAGTTTCTGATAGGGATACGAGATTTACATCGCGGTTTTGGAAGGGTTTCCAACATGCTTGGGGTACAAGGCTTAATTTTAGTACAACTTATCATCCAACGACCGATGGATAATCGGAGAGGACGATTCAGACATTGGAAGATATGTTGAGGGCTTGTGCTTTGGAGTGGTAAGGTGATTGGGATAAACATTTGTATCTTGTCGAGTTTGCGTATAATAATAGCTGGCACGCGAGTATTGGTATGCCACCATTTGAAGCTTTATATGGTAGGAGGTGTAGAGCACCATCTTGTTGGGATGAGGTTGGAGAGAGAGTCATTGAAGGACAAGAGCTAGTTAGAATCACTAATGAGAAGGTGGAGAAAGTTAAAGAAAGTTTAAAGGAAGCTCGATCTCGTCAAAAGAGTTATGCGGATCAACATCAGAAGTTTGGTGGATTTGAGCCAGGTGATCATGTGTTCTTGAAGGTGTCTCCTTGTAAGGGTGTGAAATATTTTGGTATGAAGGGAAAGCTTAGTCTAAGATATATTGGCCATTTCGACGTTATGGAGAAAGTAGGGGAAGTATCTTATAGAGTTGGGTTGCCACCACAACTATCTCATGTGCATAATGTGTTTCATGTGTCTGTTTTGAGGGGCTATAAATATCATCCATTACACGTAGTTCAGTATCCATTGCATAAGATTAGAGAAGATCTTTCTTGTGAGGAAGAAGCTGAGACTATCTTAGCTCGAGAAGGGCGAGTTTTGAGGAAGAACACCATTCCGTTTGTGAAGGTTTTGTGGAAAAATCATTCTGAGAGAGAGGCGACTTGGGAGTTAGAAGAATCTATCCGTGAGAAATATTCGCATTTGTTCGAATCTAGTACGAGTATTTAGTTTCGTTTGATTCCGGGGACGGAATCCTTTTTAAGGGGGTATATATGTAATATACGTGAAATTTAATAATAATAATAATAATAATAGAAGTGAAGAATTTGATTTAATTTAGAATTAGAGTTATAAAAGAATTTGTTTTGATTTGGTAATTAGATTAGAAAAAGGAGTGATACATGATCTATATATATAATCAGCACATCTCTTAAACAAGATTCACACATTATTATCAAAACCTTGAAATTTAATAGGCCGCCGAGGTGAAAAAGAAAAAAAAAAGAAAAACAGAGAAGAGGCAGTGGATTCCCCAGAGAAGAGTAAGGCAGAGCAAAGTAGAGAGAGGCAAGGGACTAATAACGAAGATAGATTGTCATAGCTTTATAGTAAATCAAAAAGGTACTCTTTTATGTGTCATATGGTTGAGAATAGCATACACGCAATTCTTGTAGTATATTATTAGGTTAATATAATATTTGCTTTTGTTATTCGCATGCTAGGTTCTACAACATCAACATCAACAAAGAATAAGTTTTAAGAATATTATATTATCTACATCATCTTGTGTGTGGCGTTCCCCTGTGTGTGTTTCTTTTATCACTTATCTTGTATATCAATTTAATGGTCTCTAGTTTATTCAAGGTGTGTTTTCATATTTTCTTAACCATTAATATCATGCGGTGATTATTTTTAATATAAGTTTATTTCATAATTAAATATTATTTTAGTTTGTTCTTTGATACATGATTTTATTTTATTTTTCCCCAAAGATTGTGCTAGCTGAGTTGTGTAATCAATGAAATATCTTGTAATTTGCATCATAAAATACATAAATTAGATGTATATTTTGAGTCGTTAAAATTATGTAAGTTACTATATAAAAAGAATGTGAGCTATGTCACGTTTAGGTGAGGATGTACATATTTAAGGCCAAACATACGTTATTTAAATAAGTATTTGTTTTGCTTAATTTTATTATGACTTGTATTATTAGTAAATTAATAGAGTAATATGTTGTTATATTATTATTTGGTCAGGTGATTAATTGGTCAGGTGATTAATTGGTCAGGTAGTACATGTCCTCTCAATTTTAATACTATTTCGGGGACTTATACATTTTGGGGTAATAGTTAGTTTATCAATTAAATTATTTACATGATCACCTTTTCGTATCGCAATAGACTAGAATACAATGATGTAGTTTTGTTCAGCCTAGTTGATTATCATGTGTCAAAACTGTACTGTATAGGTTAGTTACATGATTAAAGGTTACATAAATAGATTTTAAGTAGTAATGATTAATTATTAAATGATTAAATAAATGCATATTAATCATAAATTATAATTTTGTATTTAGATTGCGGGTCGGGGATTTACCGGATTGTTTGCGGATCTTGATAGTATTTTAGTTTCGATATTCCAAGTACGGACTCTGTCCCCTTTTTATTCAGCGCTACTCCACTTAGCATTTAGAAATATTTGATTAGTTCAGTTCTTCTGTATCCTGCTCATTCAATATTTGATTTGACTTTTTCTGACTTCCGAAAATTATTTTAAAATTGATTTGGAAATTTTAAATATCTGTTTATGCGGTTTTCAAAATTTATCAATGACACCCTCTATTTTGGAAATTCAATTATTTGTCTGAGATGATTTTAAATTCTGCGAGAATTATTTTATTTGGACCCTCACTACAAGAAAAACACGATCATACAACACCCATCACACAACGCTTGGCCGAAAAAGTGTTGCCCAGAATTTTTATACAACAGTTTTTCAAAAATCAAAAAACAGGTGTTGGCTGATATATATTACTACAAGCAAAACAAAACTGTTGTCTAGTAAAACAAGTCAGACAAATCTTTTCATAAACCTCATGTTGTGTGAATGACAAACTTATAGCATTACCACAACGCTATAAAATCCATTGTCTAGTTCTTAGAGCCAGACAACACTTTCTAACATCATGTTGTGCAAGTGAGTAAGTTTGCACAACGGTTTTTAAATGATATGTCTGAAAGATATTGAGACAACGTCTCAATTAACAGTTGTAAAAATGAAACAAGTGTTTTTTCTGTTGGTATTTTAAGATGGTGTCAAACAACGTACAAGTATAAGTGTTGTCTGAATTAAAAACGAGATACAAGTGTTTTTCTATGTTGTAGATTATACTTTCAGACAATGGGCTAATCAATAAAACCGTTGTCTTACTCTGGTGATTTTTTTATAAAACATTACCAGAAGCAAAGCAAACGTGCCAAACCAAAGGCAACAAGGAAAACCATCCAAACCAGATGCAACAAGCAAATCAACCAACAATCAAGAACTGAAAATAAATAGCAGAACCAAGCCAAAGTTATTATGCATGTTCATACAAAGTATAGTAATTGAAAGTACAAATAAAAATACTTCAAGAAAGTTGAATTAGTTCATCAACATCCCGCATGTAACTATCCATGTCATCACCACTATCATCTATCTCGGGAAAATTGGGCATGAAACAGTCATTCTCGAGTTCCACTTCGACGGATTCCTCATCTGCATCATCATTATCTTCATGGTACTTTTTCTCGGGCAATTTCAACACCACCGACCATAATTTTTCAGAGGGATCGTCGATATAACAAACTTGTTTAACATGTTTTGCTAAAATAAATGGATCATTCAAAAAACCCAACCTATTCAAATTAACCGATGTATATCCCAAGTCATCGACCTTAATCCCTTTGTTTATATCTACCCAATTGCAAAGAAAAACAGGGACCCTAAAGTGATTATAGTCCAACTCCCATATACTTTTTATAACTCCGTAATATATATGTGATATGTGCGCAATATTTTGATCATTACCCTGCACAACCATTGTGTCTGCTTCTACACACACACCACTGCATTGAACTTGACGCATATCATCACGATCCTTGGTACTAAAGGTAACACCATCCATTCTGTAGCCACTGAATGTAGGAACATCCTTGTTGGGCTCATCTGCAATCCACCTTATCTCGGCCGATATCTCTTTTTCATCAGCCAAATTTGAAGCAATCTGAAAAAAAGGAATTCAAATATGTAAAATAATTCAGGTGAGGTAGTAAGTTATAAAACAGTGGGAAAAAAATACATCAAACGACGCACGTAATACCTTTTCCTTAAACCATTTTGGGAATGTCTCATTTTGCTTGTTTTTAAGCCACATTTCATCATTTTCATATTCCGGATATTTTGTCATTAAAAAGGCCATGTGTTCACTGCATTTAAAGATAAGCCAATATAAGTTGGTTGAACTAATAACAGAAAATATATATGCAATTTTTCAAGTAAAGAGAGAGAAAGTGTAAGAAGTTACTCAATATATGGCCTAACAGCAGTGGTATTTTGTAGAACACATAAATGTGCTACGTGCAAATCAGTACAGCTCGGGGTTATAAATGTTGCACCGGATAATGGCTTGCAAATAGAATCCTTGGTATGCCTACCTTTTTTTGGTACCCCAATTGTCACTTCTTCATTATCCACCAAACATTCAACTGCCTCTTCTGCAATATAGGCCTCAGCGATGCAACCTTCTGCACGAGCTCGATTCCTTATATATCCCTTGAATGTCTTCATGTATCTCTCAAAAGGATACATCCACCTAAGGAAAATTGGTCCACAAAGCTCGACTTCTCTTACAAGATGAACCGAGATATGAAACATTAAATCAAACAACGAGGGAGGAAAGTATTTTTCAAGCTGACAAAGAGTTTCTACCAGTTGCGATTGCATTTTCTCCAGTTTATCAACCTCAATAACTTTACTACAAATCGCTTTGAAAAATAGACAAAACTTGATAATAGTTTTCCTGACCTGTTTTTGTAGTGACGAGCGAATCGCAATTGGGAGCAAGTGATGCAAAATCGTATGGCAGTCGTGAGATTTCATTCCGGTAAGACGAAGATTTTCCATTGAAACCAGGTTCTGAATATTAGAACAAAAACCATCAGGCAACTTCATGCCAAGGAAGGATGAGCAAACAACCTTTTTTTCAGAATGGGTTAGATTCCAAGATGCCAATGGTAACTTCTCCTTTATCCCCGGAGTTTTTGGCCTTAGTTCTGTTCTAATCCCCATTTCAGCCATGTCAATGCGCACAGATTCCTTGTCTTTCGTCTTTTTTGGTATATTAAGCATCGTACCGAGTAAAGATTCACAAATATTTTTCTCGATGTGCATCACATCGAGAACATGTCGAACCGGCAAAAATTTCCAATACTCAAGTTCAAAAAATATAGAAACCTTCTTCCATACAGGTCGAGCATCACCTTTCTTCAATCGTGGTTGGCGTTGTGTTTTACCATAGACATGTCCCTTTAAATGTTGCACTCTTTCAAGTACCTCCTCTCCGGTTAATGGAACTGGAGCTATTTCTTTTTCTACGGTGTTATCAAAATCTTGTTTCTTCCGACGATAAGGATGATGAGGGGGCAACCACCTTCGATGCCTCATGACCACACACTTACGATAATTGACAAGCCTTGTAGCTTTTGTTTGATCAACACAGATAGGACAACCATTATACCCTTTGATTATATTTCCCGACAAGTTACCATAGGCTGGATAATCACTAATAGTCCATAACAAGATGCCTCTTAGCAAAAACTGCTCATTCTTGTAAGCATCGTACACTTGTTTCCCATGCCACAACTTTTTTAAATCATCTATAAGTGGTTGAAGAAACACATCAATATCATTTCCGGGTTGAGTTGGTCCAGATATCAACAAGCATAGCATTATATACTTCCGTTTCATACAAAGCCATGGTGGAAGATTATAAATTGACATCAAAACAGGCCAACATGAGTAATCAAGATTACAGCTACGAAAAGGATTGAATCCATCAGAAGATAGAGCTAACCGTAAGTTTCTAGGATCTGAAGAAAAGTCTGGCCACCTTGCATCGACTTCCTTCCATGTTTGTGCATCAGCAGGGTGTCTCAATTTACCATCCTTTAACCTTTCCCTGTCATGCCAAGTCAAGTCCTTAGATGTTTGAGGTGAGTTGAACAAATTCCTCAGACGTGGTATTAATGGAAAATACCATAAAACCTTGGCAGGAATCCCTTCCAATTCATCTCCGTTTTTGTTTAACTTCCATCGAGAGGCCTGACAAATGCGGCACTTCGTCTCATCTTCATCTCTCTCTCCACGGTATAGTAAACAATCATTCAGACATACGTGTATTTTTTCATACTCCATTCCCAAGGCACACAAGCTTTTTTTAGCTTCACTGAATGAAGAAGGAAATGTGTTGCCTTGTGGAAGCATAGACCCGACCAAAAGTAGCATTTCAGAGAAGCAAGTATCAGATATTTCATATTTTGCTTTCAAGTTATAAAACTTTACCAAAGCCTTCATCTTAGTGTATCCTTCACATCCTGGATAAAGAGGTTCATATTCAGATTGAATATGGTTAAACATTTCCGAGGAGTCCAGGGATACATCATCATTTCTACCGACTAGGATTTGATCTACCGATTCTGAACTGCCCGTCCCTTTAGTGGTAGGCTCACCTCCTTCTGTATTGCACTCTCCGTGCCAAATCCAACACTTGTACGTTTGATCGATACCATTGAGAAAAAGATGGTCCCTTACTTTTCGAGCATGCCAATGTTTACTATGTGCGCATTTTATACATGGACAACAAATTTTATTTTCACTAAATCCGTTCTCAAATGCACACAACAACAAATCCTCGACTCCTTTTTTGAATTGTTTTGTTCTTCTATCTGCCTTTAACCAAGACCTGTCCATCTGTTTTAATTCAAAATATGACACATAATTAGAAGTTACAACTAATGAGCTTAACACATAATTGTACTACTAATTGTACTTCTAATTACTACTAATTACTAACTGCAAATACAAATTAAATAAAAATTAACACTAAAACATTGCCCAAATATAATTAAGAACCCTAAAAATTTAATGAAATTAAACATAATGGAGATGAAGTAATTACCTTAACACTGACCCAATCAAAAAGATGAAGTTATGGTTTCAATCGAGTTTTTTTGAAGTTATTTTGATGAAGAGGATGAAGAGCTTGAGTGAAGAAATTGTGTGAAGAAGATGAAGAAATCGAGTCAAGAAATCGAGTGAAGAAGATGAAGAAATCGATTCAAGAAATCGAGTGAAGAAGATGAAGAAATCGAGTCAAAGGCTAGAAAATTAATGGCTTAGGACAAAGATCTGAGAGGTTTGAATGGCTTAAGACAAAGATCTGGGGCTATTAATGAGTACCACACATTTTGTGCTTTTTTTAACAAACAAGTTATATAACGATTTTTTAAAACAAACCGTTGTAAGGTCTATTATAATTAAAATAGAAACTTTAGTACGAGACTAAACACAAGTTACAAGTACCGGTCAAAACACCGGTTGACTTTTAAAATAACAAACCAAACACATTTATTTTTTTTTCAAATTTTCTCATATCACTAAAACATATAGTTCTTAACATCCGTACGGTTGGATCATTCATAAACTTTTTAAAAAAAATAGAAACTTTAGTACGAGACTAAACACAAGTTACAAGTACCGGTCAAAACACCGGTTGACTTTTAAATAACAAACCAAACACATTTATTTTTTATCAAATTTTTCTCATATCACTACAACATATAGTTCTTAACATCCGTACGGTTGGATCATTCATAAACTTTTTTAAAAAATAGAAACTTTAGTACGAGACTAAACACAAGTTACACGTACCGGTCAAAATACCGGTTAACTGTTAAAATAACAAACCAAACACATTTATTTTTTTTTCAAAATTTTCTCATATCACTAAAACATATAGTTCTTAACATCCGTACGGTTGGATCATTCATAAACTTTTTTAAAAAATAGAAACTTTAGTACGAGACTAAACACAAGTTACACGTACCGGTCAAAATACCGGTTAACTGTTAAAATAACAAACCAAAACACATTTATTTTTTTTCAAAATTTTCTCATATCACTACAACATATAGTTCTTAACATCCGTACGGTTGGATCATTCATAAACTTTTTAAAAAAAATAGAAACTTTAGTACGAGACTAAACACAAGTTACAAGTACCGGTCAAAACACCGGTTGACTTTTAAAATAACAAACCAAACACATTTATTTTTTTATCAAATTTTTCTCATATCACTACAACATATAGTTCTTAACATCCGTACGGTTGGATCATTCATAAACTTTTTTAAAAAATAGAAACTTTAGTACGAGACTAAACACAAGTTACACGTACCGGTCAAAATACCGGTTAACTGTTAAAATAACAAACCAAACACATTTATTTTTTTTCAAAATTTTCTCATATCACTAGAACATATAGTTCTTAACATCTGTACGGTTGGATCATTCATAAACATTTTTAAAAATAGAAACTTTAGTACGAGACTAAACACAAGTTACACGTACCCGGTCAAAATACGGTTAACTGTTAAAATAACAAAACAAACACATTTATTTTTTTTCAAAATTTTCTCATATCACTAAAACATATAGTTCTTAACATCCGTACGGTTGGATCATTCATAAACTTTTTTAAAAAAAATAGAAACTTTAGTACGAGACTAAACACAAGTTACACGTACCGGTCAAAATACCGGTTAACTGTTAAATAACAAACCAAACACATTTATTTTTTTTTCAAAATTTTCTCATATCACTAGAACATATAGTTCTTAACATCTGTACGGTTGGATCATTCATAAACATTTTAAAAAATAGAAACTTTAGTACGAGACTAAACACAAGTTACACGTACCGGTCAAAATACCGGTTAACTGTTAAAATAACAAAACAAACACATTTATTTTTTTTTCAAAATTTTCCTCATATCACTAAAACATATAGTTCTTAACATCCGTACGGTTGGATCATTCATAAACTTTTTAACAGTTTATTGCAAGAGAATTTGAAAAAGCGCAAGATGGTTGACATGATAACGTTTGTTGATCCTGGGATGATAGGCGCACTTGGTTGTGGTAGTCCAGGAGAGAGGTCAAAATCCTTATCTATCAGATTCAGGAACGCTAAACCAGGACAAATTTTCCTGCTACCATATAATGCTGTGTTAGTACCTGTTATAATAAATAATATATTCCTTACTTAAAGATTGTTTTTTTGTATATCATCATCTCTGTATGTTATTGTAAATTTTGTTGTTCATAAATTATCAGGAATCATTGGACGCTCACTGCTGTAAATCCAGATTCACAAACTGTTTATCACATGGACCCATTGAAGCGCAGGATTGCAACTGAAGATATGGACAGAAGTGATTGACAAGTGAGTACAATATTAAAATTTTATTTCAACTACAATCACTTTAATAATTAAATACAAATATGACTTACAATTGATCTATATTATATTTTCGTAGTGCCATCAAACTCTACCAGGAAAAAGCAAAGAAGTTCTTAAAGAAGAAAATATCTTGGGAGAATCTGGGGGTAAATATAGTATATTTTATCAATTTCTCTATTCTACAAGAATAGTGTAGCTAGACATATATAAAGTTTTTAATGTTCTCCAGGGGGTACCTGTCCAAACTGGGAGCAAAGATTGTGGTTTGTTTATAATGGGTTACATGAAAGAGATTTGTGCCGATATGGAATTAAAATTTCATGAGAAGGTAATGTTATAGTTATCTTTCTTTTTTCTATATCCAAGTGTATTGTGGTAAATAAATGTGATTTTTAGATCCATGTTTCAGTGGCTACGCAGAAGCAACCTAAGTTATGGCATGAAAGAACTGAACGAGATAAAGACTGAATGGGCAAAGTACTTCATGAAGAAGCATGCCACTTGAACTTGCATACAGTGCTGCTGGGTATTTTGAGTTGTGAACATATTTTGTGTTGAAATTTGGGAGTTCTAGTCATGGTAGTTAACTCTATTTAAACGTTGTTTCTAATTACTGGCGTTTTTGTGGATATGTTCACCTGAAAATATTTTGCTTTCTACTTGAATGGTCTTGTTTTGTTTAAGATAAAACTTGGTTATAAGTTAGTTCTTGGTTGCAATGGTTAAATATTGGTTTAGTGGATTCATGTAATGGAGGGTTGGTTGATTGTTGGTGTAATAGAAGGATTGATGGTTGATTGTTGGTGTAATGGTGACAATTTGCTTGTAATCTGAATGATAGTTTGGGTTTTAATTTTTATGGCATGTTCATTTTATAATGTTGTTGTGTTTAATTTTAATTTGAAAAACCATTGTTTGAGGAGCTTTTAGCCAATAAAGTTATACAATAACCATATTATATTGTGTCTCACACAACACTTATAAAGACCAAGCTCATCATGTTTTATAACATATAACAATGCTATTTAAAACTAAACATTGTTAAAAGAAGATTCACACAATAAAAAAACCATTGTCTGAACAAAACTAACTATTATCCATTGTCCAACAATGCTATTAAGAATAAAAAGAATTATGCCTTGAAGACCACACAACACTTTCTACATTAAAATATAAGTGCAAAACATAATCATACAATACCAAGTGATAAAAAAATGTTGTATAAAGCAATTCCAACAATACAAATTTAAAATAAAGGTGTTGTCTGTATGGTTGTAAGACAACAAAATTTTATCTTTTGAAAATTGTGTGTTAAGGTGGAGGACAATAAATAATAAGGGTTGTGTGTTATGTTCTACTCCTAAACTTTTAGTAAGAACATACACAACGTTTTCAAGAGAACTTGTCTAAGTATACTTGTTACAACAGAATATATAGAAAATACTTGTTTGTTATGGTTGTAATACAACGGTGGTTATCGTTTGAATTGTGTGTTAAGGTAGAGGACAATATATATATCTGAATAAAGGTTGTGTGTTATGTTCTATTCTAAAACTCTTAGTGACCACATACACAACCTTTTTAACATTACTTATCTAATAAATCTTCTTACAACAGAATTTATGGAAAGACGTTGTTTGTTCTGGTTGTAATACAACGGGGACTCATTGTTGGTCGTTGTCTTCGATGACTCACACAACTGTTTCTAATCGTTGTCTGATCCATGTAAGAGACGGCGGCTCAATAGACAACGGGTTTTCAGGGAATCAGATAACGGGTTTAAAACACTTGTCTGAGCCAGTTTTCCTTGTAGTGCCTTAGTGTGATTTAGAGTATACCGAGTTTAACCATCTGTAGGGGTACTACAGCCATGTCATTGCGGGCACCAGTGACATGACACTTCCGTGACAGTGTGATTGGTCACGGTGTATCCTTCTGTTAGCCCATGGGAGGACCTTTTGTGCATTTGATATTTGTTCAGGATACGTGGGTGCACCCAGAGTTTGATTTGTGATTTGATTTATGGTGACGTTGTATATGCCGTACACGTTATCCATTCTGTTGCACAATTAGGTACCCTATGATGTGTGTATTTGTATTTGTTCTGATCTCGGTATGAAATATCCTAACCCCTCGTTATTTCAGCCTTACTTATTTTAAAAATTGTTGATTTATTATAAATTACAAATTATTTATTTCTGATCTCTTTATTTTGTAAACTGTATTCTAAATCCGTACTGGGCATTTGGTTCATGCCATATTCTTTTTCTGGCAGGTGCTTAGGGGGATCTGGGACTGTGTGATGGAGAGCTACCCCAATTCGTTGATTAGGATTTCAGAATTTTATCTTTAATTAGACTTAATTATTTATTTACAGATTTCACATTTATATTATTGGTTTAGACTGTTTGGAGATTTAATATTATTTTTGAGATTTCGGACTGTTTAATTATTGTTTAGAAATATATTAGTGCTATGTTTGCAGGTTTTTGGATTTTAAGTAATATCTCCCTTAGAAGGGGGTGTTACAACCAGGCACCAAAGCGTACCGGTTATTCGATCCTGTTGCTCGAAAGATTCATATCAGTAGAGATGTGGTGTTCAATGAAGATAAGGGATGGTGTTGGGAGACTACAATCAATGTTGAAGCACCTGGAGGGGACAAATATATATTTGATTTTCCTGAAACAATTTTACATGATGTTACAAGTGAGCCCATAACGGTTCCAGAGGTTGAAATCGGGTCACCAAACACACCTTTGTAGCAAACTCAAAGTAGTTCTCAACTCGGCTCAACAAATACAGATGTACCTAGAGATGCATATGATGACAGTGTGACAACACGTAAGTTTCGGAGTCTTGATTATATTTATGATCACAAGACTGAAGTCGAAATGGCTGAGGAGGAATTATTATTGATGGGTATAGATGAGCCAGTATGCTTTGAACAAGCCATAAAAGAGCCTAAGTGGAAAGATGCGATGGACAAAGAAATAGAAGCTATCGAAAAAAATCACACCTGGGTACTCACAAATCTGCCGAAGGGTCACAAGGCCATCGATTTAAAGTAGGTCTTTAAGCTGAAAACTGATCAACATGGTGAAATCACAAAACACAAAGCCCAGCCCGGATTGCTGCAAAGGGTTATGTGCAGCGACATGGGATTGATTATGAGGAGGTGTTTGCACCCGTGAATTTACCACTAGCTTTGGCAGCCAAACATAATTGGGAGGTTCATCACCTCGATGTAAAATCAGCTTTTTTAAATGGAGTGTTACAAGAAGAAGTTTATATCTCTCAACCAAAGGGTTATGCAAAGGAAGGACGAGAACATATGGTTTATCGATTGATGAAAGCTTTATATGGTTTTTACCAAGCTCCACGAGCATGGTATGCACGGTTAAATCAGTATTTATTAACGTTGGGATTTATCAAATGCCCTTTTGAAAATGTCGTGTATATCAAACGTGATGGAGCTGGTTCGCAGATTGTTGGAGTCTACGTAGATGATCTAATTTTCACAGGGGCAAATATTTGAGACATCCTCAAATTCAAGGGGGAGATGGGTAGAGAATTTGATATGTCTGATTTGGGTAAGCTATCGTATTACGTGGGATTAGAGGTTGTTCGAGGCTGTGGTTTCATACAAATTCGCCAGTCATCTTATGCCAAAAAGGTACTCGAGCGAGCTGGTTTGGCTGAGTGTAACTCGGTGAAATATCCAATGGTTTGGGTCAGTTCAACTTTCCACACATCTTATATCTTTTGAAGCTGACATGATGTTGCAGAAATATCAGTGTTTCAGTCTAGATTTTCGTACTGAAGTTTCAGTAAGGTTTCTTAAAGATCAGCCTCTGCGAGTCAACAGATTACAGAAGGTGTTTGGAGCACCATAGTTAAGTAACAAGTAATAATCATGATTTGAAGACAATAACATGTTTTCTTCAAGAAAGGGTCAAGATGGCATAAAAACTTATGAAGTACTTGTATCACTGTTATATAAATCTGCTAATAAGAATCATTATTAGGTGTGCCGTAAATTATATAACTATCATCCACTTTATCTGAACTTAAACAGCAGCAAAGTTTGTACTTGGATACTGGTAGTACACAAGATGCAACCAGAACATCTCAAACTTTTGTAGTTCGACAAAATTATAAAAATACTAGCAAAACATGCTTAGGAAAACAAAATTGACATTTTTAAAATCAAGAACAACATGACAATACGTAATTTATTGATAATGATAAGACTCGGTGAAATCACAGGATTTTCGAGATGTTAGAATAACTGATGTCAACGTAATTATGGTATAGATGCCTGAAAGCATGTTCCAGGAGTTTTAATACTTCTTTAGGCACAAGGTTGATCAAAACTACATCTCTTTGTTGGCTTGAGTACGCGTTTCTACTGTCCCCAGTACAAAGTACTTCTTTTGATGTATGTTACAGTGTGTGATTTCTTTTGATTTTAGGTGCGTCGAGAGATGATTCAGAGTTGATTAAAAAATGTGACTTACCTAAATTAGAAATTACGTTTGTACTTGTTAATGCATCTCATCTTCGTAACTTGTTTTGATCAACTTATTTCAGCATATATGATGCATAAGAAGTTAAGAACGTCAACAGGATGAATTCAAGCCATACTTCTATTCACTTTTGCAGGCAAAAACGAAATGCTAGTATTCCTTTTATTATGATTTGCATTATTGAATTGAGAATCTTCAACTGGCCAAAGATATGGCTCTCAATCATTCTTAGGGAAACAGTAAGTTCTAAACTTGATTTCTTAACTGAAAAAGCCCGACTCTCTACGGACAAAATTACACACTACAGTCAGTGCAGCACCTAGAATGCCTTAAAAGGTTTATCATGGTAGTGAAGAAAGAGTATTAAACATAAGAATCATATCTTCGTACAAACTTTAATCTGTGATGCACTAAATCCCTTAAAAGGTTTATTTATGGTTAGTATGGTCTTTACCGTTACTTACCACTAGTGCATACCGAACATTTCTTGGGGGGCACTATATGGCATAGTTTCTAGAATCGGTTATGGCTATAAATAAATAAGATAAGGTGCCACTTTGATGAAATTTAAGTATTTATATCATAATTTATTTACGAGTAATGTCATGTGTACATAATTTTGTACAAAAAATTTGTACAGAATGACATGACAATTGATGTGGTGTGTTTTAATTGCGCTTGTTGATGTGAATATATGGGCACATTCCAATTAAACCCACCACATATCATTATGTACAAAATTTTGTACACACAATTATGTACCCCAAACATTATCCTTTACTTGATTGTTTCAAAAAATTGCACCCCGTGTCGCTTTTAAATTAGTCATTTTATGCAATCAAATTTATCGAAATTTGATCAAGGTTTATTAATATTTTATAATTAAATAAAATAAAAAATAATATAATTAAAAACATTTAATTTAATTTAATATCTAGCTTTCAGTTTTTTTCTTAAATATTATAAGTGTAATTTTTAATTTTTGATCAAAAATTATTCTATTTGACCGATAAAAAATAACAACGGAAAAGGGACAGAGAGAGTATTCAAGATCGAAAAAGACTTGTGCATATGATTTTATTTTACCAAAGTACATCTAACTTGTAATAAATATTGAAAAAGGCATACCTTTAATTAACAGGTGAACACCCTTTATTGAAATTAAGACTAAGTTACCATTATCGTACATAAGAATAATATAAATCTCTTTTATATATAAAATCCCAACATATTTTCAGTAAAATGATGAATTTGCCCCTGTATCTATCATAATTAAAAAATTATTGTTGGCGGGAATCGAAGCACAATCTACCCATTAATTCTAACAGTACAATACATCTATGACACTATGTCTTTTATGTTTTAATCAATCACTTAATATGTGTCGCTAAAAAGTAAAATTTCTTCTTCCTATTGTAGTTCATGAAATAAATTTTTTAGTCTTGTTTTTCCTTCATATATATATATATATATATATATATATATATATAGATTTAGTTAGCTATATATTTTTAACTAATTAAAGTTATAATTTAGATAATAATTTTGATCAATATCTAACATATAAAGATAATCATTATACCAAAAATATAAATAAATTAAGACATAACATGTATTTAGTAAATAATGTAATATATTTTCAAGTAATCGAATTCTTAAAATCTATGATATTATATGTAAGAATTAATTAACAATGTCAAATAATCAAGTTCACACTAATACGAAAAATACACAAATAAATTTATAATGCGTGTTTATTCAATAAAAATTATATTGTTAGAACGTATACATAATATAATTTTAAGAAAATAATTTATATATTTTAGTTATTTGACCAAATTGACAACAAAAAATCAAATAAGTTAACAATTATGGATAAATAAAATATTCTTAGATGTATACATAATTAATAAATTTATTCAATTTTTGATTGAAACCAACATATTTAGGTTTATTTCGATCATAACAACATAATCTACTCAATTTAAAAATATCAAAATTTGACCATTTTTTCTGAAAAAATGAAAAGTCACTGAAAAACCTGACAATCACTGTCTATCTGAATTGCAATAATTCAATTCGTGAGGACACGATTATTTTTGCTTCAGATGTGGTCGAAATTATTCAAACTTCAGCTTCTAATTCTCCTAAAATTCTAAACTTTTCAATATTATAAAATTTCAAAATGTTCACCATCCTCACATAATTCTAACCTTTATACGCGAAATTCCAATATTGTTAGAAAATAGTCCTTGACTCGCACGTGCTATTATATTAGTTTGAATTTATACACCAGCCCTATATATATATAGAGAGAGCTTCCAACAACACAACTGGAGGAAATATTAACACGTTTTGACAATTTATGGTACAGGGCAATCTAGCTACTAAGTGAGCAACCCTATTCGCTTATCTTTTAACAAAAGAAATCGAATAACCTGTTCTAGAATCAAGAATAATACGGCAAGCATCCAAAATATGACCAACTTCTAGGAGGTTATCCTGAGAACACTGCAGAGTTCGGACATTGGTTAAGGAATCTGATTCAGTAAATACCCTATAATGAGGCAATGTGAGAAGCCAATGAAGACCTTCAAGAATGGCCAAAGCTTCAGCTTCGGCCACTGTACCAATAGGAGGTTGCCTTATTGTTTTGCAAGCTACAAAAACACCAGCATGATCTCGAAAAACCAACCCCATTGAAAAAGAGTCATCACATGTGCAAACTGTAGCATCTACATTAAGCTTTAAACTTCCAGCTTCAGGTTTTTTCCATTTAACTAGTTCTTGGGTAACAGAGTTCATATTGGGTGACATTGTAATAACACGTTTCTTCTGTGCTTCCTTCCAGTCTAAGGTCATCTTCGCACTCTACTCCATTACAACAATAGCATTTGTTACTCTACCTTCCCACACCTTTTTGTTACGAAAAAACCACACACCCCACAATACTTTAGCAATTGTTACCAAAAGGTCTTGATCCGCAGTTTCTAATTTAGTAAGAAGCCAAGATGGGATATTACTTGCATAGAAAAACTTATTCCCACATATTGCCAGCAAGCCAAGACAAAAGGACAATTAAAAAAGACATGAGCCAAATCCTCAACAGCTAAATTGCACATTGGGCAGTCAAGTGACAGATGAACACCCTTCATACTCAGTCTACTTCTCACATGATATTATTTCTACAGACACGCCAGAGAAAAGTTTTCATTTATGAGGGGGGTCCAGCTTCCAAAGCTTGCTCCAACCTGGTGATTGAGAAACAGAATCAGTGCCAACATTCCTAGAGTGCCACAGCTGATATCCTGTTTTCACCGAGTATTTACCGTTAGATGTTTTAGACCAAGCCAAACGGTCAACTGCAGGCAGAAAAGGAATTCTAGTTGATAAAACTACGGCTGCGTCAGCACTAGAGAACATCTCTGATACTTTGCTGATATTCCAAGCCCTGTCATTAGGTTGGAACAAGTCAGCCACTGCTAAGTTGTTGTTACCATAAGTCCAGGATTGATCAACTTTAAAATCACTTTTACTAACTAGCCAAGCGTCTCGAGTACACCTTATCGACTTTCCATCACCTAAAATCCAACGATAACCCTGAACACCTCATTCTTAGCTGTAAGAAATTCCATTCCAGATAAATCTAGCACTTGGTATTCCTTGTGCCTGCAAATATGAGAATCCCGGGAAATATTTTGA
Organism: Apium graveolens; assembly: GCF_009905375.1. NCBI lineage: Eukaryota > Viridiplantae > Streptophyta > Magnoliopsida > Apiales > Apiaceae > Apium > Apium graveolens. The sequence continues at coordinate 2,902 of NW_027420637.1, read as the reverse complement.
TTTAAAAAACCGTGAAATAAGAGAATTTAGAATATGAATGAACTTCCAGACATGCTTAGCCATAATAGTGATGTTATATCCATAAAGATTCCTGAATGCCAACCTCCTTGACCACTTTGACATGCTCAAACCATCCCAAGCAATCTAGTTGATGCCCTTGTTGTCTGTAGATCCCGATTGCCACCAATACTTATTCAACATTACCTCCATATCATGACACATCGATTGCGGCAAAAGGAAGGACGACATACAATACGATGGGATGGTCGTTGCAACATTTTTAATCAAAACTATTTTACCAATACGAGATATTTTCTTGGCTTTCCAACCTTGAAGTCGTTTCCACATTCTCTCTTTAATAAAATCAAAAACTCGCTTCTTAGACCGTCCAACCAGAGAAGGTAAGCCTAGATACAAACCAGACTGAAGATCATTGTTAACGCCCAATACTTGATATTGCAGCATGTTATCCTGCCTAACATTCGAACCGAAGAAAACCCCAGATTTCTGATAATTGATAGATTATCCTGAGAGTCGAGCATACTCATCCAGGATGTGCTTAACAATTTCTGTCTCATGCTGATTTGCACGAAAGAATAAAAAAGAGTCATCCGCAAATATAGATGTGAGATTACTGGAGCAGAATTACTTACTTTCATACCATGAATGGTTTCCTCCGCGACAGCTTTAGAGAGAGCTAATGACAACCCCCTCTCCACAAAAGAGAAACAAGTAGGGAGAAAGGGGATCCCCTGACGAATTCCAAGAGAAGGAATAATAGGACCCAATTGATGCACCATTAAAACAAAATTCATACGAAACTGTCCTTACGCACAACATCATCCAGTTGACCCATTGAGAACAGAATCCCATCACATGCATCATTTTCCTTAAATATTTCCAATCAACTCTATCATAAGCCTTTGAAATATCCAATTTTAGAGCCACATCACCTTCCCTCCCTCGATTTGATTTCTTAATAAAGTGGATGAGCTCAAAAGAAATAAAGACGTTATCATGATGCATCTACCAGGCACAAACGCAGCTTGATTTTCTGTAATAATCTGGGGAAGAATGCGCTCCAAACGGTTGGCCAAAACTTTAGACAAAATCTTGTACAATACATTGCACAAAGCTATAGGGCGAAGGTCTTTTAATCGACAAGCATTTGGTTTTCTAGGGATGAGTACTACATTAGTATCATTGAGATTAGCTGAAAAGAAGTATTCTTCAACCATTCTCAGCAGCAAATAAAAACCTCCTTACCTAAAGTAGGCCAGAAATTCTGGGGAAAAGGCAGGAGTAAGACCATCCGAACTACTAACTTTATCCCGGTGCATTTACTTCACAGCACCCGTAAACTCTTTGAAAGACAACTCAGCAACCATATATATTTAGTGTGTACACATATCCTCCCTACTTATTTTGGACATTATTCATTAATACTAGCGTATAATCTGTGCGATCCACGGACTAATTATAATATTTGTAATTTTATTCTTTGAATATTTTATAAAAAAAATAAATTATAAAATAATAATAATAATATTAAGATTAATGAAGTTAAAATATTCATGCATTATTTTGTATGTGTTATATTATCGAAAGATTCAAAATTTAGATAGTTGAAATCTTAAAAAGGTGTGGAGCTTACGGGAAAGTAGAAGTCTTGAGTAGCAGTTGAGTATGTGGGTGATTTGATATTGTTTTTTAATATTTTTTAATCTTTTTTTGATTATTATTTTGTTATATAATAATTTGAATTACTAAAATTAATTTTAAAAGTGTTTGGTTCCCTGCAAAAGAGGTAACAAAAAAGAGGTTGAGTGCGATGAGAAATTAATTTTGATAATAATTCGTAAAGTTTGTAGTTATATTAGTTACATGATTTAATTTTTTTAATTAAAATATATTTGTTTAAACATTATTTTGGAAGGTGTTAACCTACTTTGTAGGAAGGTGTTAACCCACTGGCCAAATAAAATCATGTTTCGTTATAATATTATAGTATAATAATATAGTACAGTATAGATTTTGTTCTGAGTTATAATGTGTTTTATTCTTAATGATTAATCGATAGTTTTATTTTTTGGTGCAACTACTTTATTAGTTTAATCATTAATGGAGTTGAATTTTGTTGAATAATATCCAGTTGAGATATTTGTTTAACAACACCTCAAAGGTGAATGTGGCAACTCGCTACTTAAGTTCAAAAATAGTCAATATTGTTTTTTTCTCCATATTATAACGTGTTAATTAAAACTATAATGCAAGAAACTTAAAATTATTACAAATTATATTTTATAAATAAATTTTGATCTCATAAATTTGAACTGTAATTCCAGCATTAACAAATCTAATATTATTTCATATATATAAAAAATATATATTCATATACAATCAGTTGCGAATAATTGAGCACCGCAAAACAAATACACTTTCAAAGTAATTATCTAAAAAAATACAAAAAATTGCTGGCATTTCACCTAACCCAAACACCATAATGTTTAGTTCTTTTATTCCAACGATAAATTTAAAAAACAAAAATAATTAAATATATTCACAGAAGAATATATTTTTCAACCATATGTTTCCCTTCCAAATTCCAACACGAACATAATTCGATGCGCGAGATCATATATTTTAGCCTTTTCAAGTGATGTGATCTTGGAGCCAGAAGAATCAACCGTGAACGAATCAACCTTTGAAAAATGAGCCACAAATAAAGCCGCTGTAATTGGTACAATATCTTAGCAGGACACTGCTTGTATTCGCACTGGGGACCGGTTGCGAACCATTCGACAAGAACACATAAATCAGTACTCGGTCCCTTATTTTTCGAAACCTATCGGCCTACAAATTTCCAGGATCATCAAACACCTTCCCATCTCTCATAACCAAA